>NW_020455480.1:133506-171739 GCF_003342845.1 Nothoprocta perdicaria
GCGGGCGAGCTCGGTCCCGGGGTCCCCGCTGCCCCGGCGCTACTTCGAGTCGTATCCCGATCCCCTAAGAGAGCCTCGATCCAGCGATGCTTTAACAATCGCATCCTTCCCTCTAGGAATGCTGTATTAAATGCCACCCAGGGGCCTGATGCAAATCAGACTGGGTGGAGGCGGAGGGGRAAAAAAAATAAAAAACAATATCGTGGGACAAGTGTGCCAAGGAGATGCATGCTTAAAGATTAAAGATTAAATTGCAGTTGGAGATTAAAAGCACGCTGCCCAGATCCGTAGAGGTAATGCTCTAAACCGGGTCTCTGCTAGACGTGCGATTTAAAAGCAAGCCAAGGAGCTGCATGTAGCCCGGGCAGTTAAACCACAGCGCGTTTGTTACAACCGTCAATTGCTGTTACATAAAGGAACTGCCCGCTTCCGATTCTGCCGGAATTTTTAATTACGTTTTTGTAATGAATTACCTCTTTGCACATGAGCCACCCTGCAGAGGTAGTGCTGAGAGCACCCACCTTGTGGGAGATTGGGTGCTTGGAGCGTGCTGGGTGGCATTTTCCCCAAAATCTTGTTTGGCATTTGATAGTCAACGAGGGGGCATTTTTTGGAAATGAGGAGGAAGAGAAGGAYGGAGAGCGTGCTGCCTCCTTATGCGAGACTTCTGTTGGTGTCTGTTAAATTACCCATTTATCTCAACGATAATCCAATGAAAAATATTTACTGAGGTTTAGCAGGGCATCCTGTCCGGGTGTGTGGTAACGATCAATTGTTCGATCGATTATCAATTATGGACGAGCTGCTTCGTTATAGCTGGAGTGAAGCTGCATTTGGGAGGTTTCGCCGAAATTGCTATTGTGTTTAGGATCTGCCGAGATGAACGTGCCAGCGTCTGCTTTGCTTACATTTGCATTTTTACCGAGCTACAAGGGAAAAACAGACCGCGATCGCCCTCCAGGACGCTACGCTTGCGCTCCCTGCCTCCCACCCCCCGCGCAAATAATACCGAGCCGCCCCGGGTTTATCGCTTTTGCGTGATTTTAGCCCCAGCTTCTTGGAAAAAGGATCTCTGCTCACAGAGCTATCTCTTCTGAGAAGAGCAAATTAAAAGCCTCCATTAGCACAACTCCTCCTGGCCTCATTTTCTCTTTCTTAAGAAATAGAATATCTTTGGCACGGAGCAGTCTTGGTGGCGGAAAGTGTTAAAGTGAGACAATTCTGGGGAGGGCGCAGCGATACAATGGAAGTTTCATTAGAATAATGGGATAAAAAAATGAATTGCTTAATGCATGATAAACCTCTCGAATACTTAATATTTCTGGGCATCGAAGCACAACCTTTTAATATGTTCCTGCTSCAGAACAAGAGCTCAAGTAGAGGCTCAGAGCAAGCAAACATCTGCTCCCAAGGACCACTGAAGTTCAGAGATGTCTCAATGGGCTGTAGCTGCTGCTTTCTCCCCCCCTTAGAAAACGGGAGCCGGCGGCTGCAAGCGAGCAAGCGGGGAGTTTGTCAGAAAGCAGCTCTGGCGGCGGGTGTCAAAGAGCCGCCACACTGAGGAGGAGGGGATGCGAGTGGCGTGCGGTGCCATGAAGACCGTACTGTCAAAATTGAGAGCCTTTGAGCCGGGGAAGCATCTCGCTTCATGTTTTTGCAGGCGCGCTCTGCCTCCTGATTTATGCTGGCATTATATTTGCATTATGTGCCTGTACTGGGTGCAGTGAGCTATGCAGCCTGCGTTTTTTAATCTCTCCCCATCGCGGCCCCCCAGTGTGGCACAGCGCTCGTTTGTCTCTGAAATGAAACATGGAAGCCTCATTAAATGCACGCAGGCAGAGCCCGCGGTGCCGCGCTCCTCGCCGGGCCCGCCGCTCCGCTAGCCCACGGGCAGCCCGCGTTTGCCCCACGGACCCCTTGCCCGCTGCCYGCCCGCGGCGAGGGTCAGGGCCGCTCGTGCCAGCGGATGGGCCCATGGGTAGATGCCACCCGACCGTGGCTCGGCTGGGTGCGCGTGCCGTGCCGGGGGCTCGCGTGCCACGCCGAGGCTGGCGTGCCGCAGAGCTGGTCCGCGGGGCGAGCCGGGGCCGTGGGAGCGCCGGGGCTGCTCCCGCGTGCTGCCCCGCTGCGCTGCCGCTGCTGCAGCGCTCCCCTGGTGCCCAGCTGGTGCCGAGCGGGAGCCCGGGCACGGAGAGGCCGGGAAGCTGCAGCCCTTTGTGGCTGCAATTCCTGTGACAYGGCAGTGTGCGTGGCGCCGTGCGCCTTGCGTGGCGTGAGGGCATCTCTCGCCCAAATGAGCCGCCGCTAACGGAGGTGGCCTCCTAGGAGGGCCGGGAGGAGGAAGGTGCCCCGCTGTGCCACGGCACCGTGGGCTCTGGCGGGGGCTTCCRCAGCGGCTGCCTTGGCCGCAGGATGCGTCCTGCCTCTGAAACCTAAACTGCAGCTGGGTACACAGGTTTACATTGTCGTAATTTTATGAGTTACTGTTTCCTTGCTTGTAGGCTCTTGAGAAATTTAAAAATATCTGCAGCACACACGATCTGCGTGCTGCCATCGTTTGCTAGCAGAGCTCTACCAAATATTTAGGAAACCGCTTTTCCAGCCGCGGCTGGTGTTTGCTGCTCACCTAGTAGCCCCGGGGAAGGGTGCTTTTCTTTCCTTGYGTGGAGGAAGAGGGAGCCGAGCGGTGGCCACGGTCTAGAGGGGGAAAGGACAAGGTGAAGGGGGATTCGGATCCGCTCTCCCTGGTTGCTTTTGTGGGCTTGTCCCTCCGTTTCTCCCAGCGCCAGCTGTGCCAGGAGCCCTTCTGGGTGCGTTAAGGCAACCGTGAGCTTGGGGCTCCTGGAAGCCGTGGGCCAGTGGGTCAGGACGGAGCCCGGGGCCGATGTGGCCGACCTCTGTGCGTCTCCTGTCGGGTCCCCGTGTCGCGCTGCTGGTCGYGGCCTCGCTCGTGGTGCTGAGTGTCCTGCTGTGGCGTGGGGCATCTCCTGGGGCCGGGATGGGGTGCGCCTGCTCTTTCCGGAGGATGGGCTGGGAGATGAGCCTGATGCGGCATTCAGGGGCCGGGCTGAGAATCTAGGCTGAGCCTGGGAGGGAAGCGGGGCTCAGGTGGCTCGGAGCTTCCTTAATGGAGCTGCGAGGAAATGAGCAGGCAGCGCGCGCTCCGAGCACGCTTGGGCACTGCCTTTCGCCCGCGGAGGCGCGGGGCAGCCCGCTCGTTGTGAGGGCTGCCGAGGGCTGCTGCACGGTGGGCGCGCGGGCGCCGAGGGGGGCCCGATGGTGCRGCAGCTGCAGCCCGGCCCGTCGGCGCCGTTGCAGCCGCGCGTGGGGCACTGCCGCTCGCTGGGGCCGGCCTCGCCGGCGGCAGCGCCCGCTCGCGGGGCGCRCCTCTTGGGCTCGGCCAGCAGATGCTCTGCGAGGGCTCCGCGCCGCCCGGCTGCTCCCTCGGTGCCCGCGCCGGCTCGGGTGTCACGTCGCGCCCTGTCAGCTCCCGCGTAGTCTCTTCATTAGGAGATGGAGGGGGCTGAAGATGCGGCCCGGAGGAAGCCCGCGGTGGGGAAGGGCCGCAGCGTTTCCACGTGCCGGTGCCGAGGGGCAGCTCCTGGTGTATGTTAAGGCCGGGCAGAAGGGAGATTGCACCAGGCTCCCGTGCGGATTCTCCTCGCGTGGGCAGGTGTCCGGCACCCGTAACGAGTGAASGGTGTGGCAGCGGCCGCCCCTGTGCACGGTGCCTCTGCCCGCTGGTGGGTACTGACCCGCCGTGGCCTTTGTGCCGAGGTGGGGACTGTGTCTGCCTGTGACGTGGCCCTGTGGGAAAGCTGGGGTGGGATCCCAGGTGATCCGAACACGTGGGGGAGGCCTTGGGGAAGGTGCAGCTGGGAGTGCAGGGATCCCTGCTCTGGTGGCCGCCCCTCTGAGGTGCTGCAGAGCCTTTTGCAGTGGCGAATGTGTCCCCTTTGTAAGGAAGAGCTCAGGCTCCCGCTGACCTCGTCCCCCCTCACTAACTGCTCGTGCCCATGGGCTGCATGCACGTCCCTCCAGCACATCTTGCTTAGCCTTTTGCCATCTTCGTGTGGTTCCTGTCAGATCTGATGTGCAAAGGCCTCGCTCAGCTCTGAGAAGCCTGCGGGGTCTGGGCAGGCTTGGGAATGGCTCTGGGATGCAGAGCAAGGAGCTTGCTGGCTTGCATGTGTGTGCATCAAGGGCAGGAAAAGGCTTCACGGCACAGGGGTCAAATGGCTCCGGATTGGTACTGSTGTGACTGTGGTCACTGCGTTGGACGTGTCCTAAACGCCCGCAAGGGCCGGGGCCTGCCCTTTGCTGGCAGGGTGGGAGCAGGGCAGGGCGATGGTGCCGGGCTCGTGCGGGCGGCGATGACAGCTCTGTGTGTGTGTGTGAGTGTGAGTGTGTGTGTGCAGGCTGGGGGCTTCAGCTTCTCGCGCGGGTCTCGCACCCGGGTCCCAGCTGCCTCTTCGCGGAGCGCACGGCTCTGTGATGGAGCCTGGGGTCAGCTGCTGCCTGCTTCGCCTTAGCCTCCCGTTAGAGGAAGCGAGCGCCCTGTGCAGCGCAGCCCGTTGCGGGGCCGAGGCTGGCTGTGCTTCCGAAGCCACTGGAGTTTGCACAGTCCGGTGCGTGACACTGCTGAATATTCCTGCGGGATGGTAGCAAAAGGCCTGGCTTCTCCCGGGGGAGGTGGAGATATTAATATTTCAGAACCCCGGGGTTGTAATTTGCTGCAATTTGAGAAGATTGCACTGTGCTGACTTGAAGCGGCCGCTTGCCGAGCAGGCGCGGCGGTGCGCGCCGGCGCTGGGCTTTGTGCGCTCCGGGCTGCCAGCTGCCCGCTCCGGCGCCGCCTCCCCCGCCGGCGCCCGCCCTGCTGCCCACTGCAGCCCCAGCTTTGTTTCATGTGACTTAATGCCCTCGATATTTAGGTTAGGGTCAACACAGCTGACCAGATGTGAGCAGTAATTTCTGGTTTGRAAATATTGCAGTGCTATTTCTAAATTTTTAATCTCTCTCGGTGATTTGGAGGCAGTTTTATGAAACATGGAATTAGGATGGTGCTCAATGCTAAATGGTAAAGGAGATTATGTGGATTTAACTCTATGCGTCTGTCACATAACTATTGCCAATCCCATAACTTCCATCTTCTATTAAAAATCTGCTTCCCCCTTTGACCTGAAAAAGCTTTCTGGGTAATCTGAATTTCTCCGCTTATGGGGTATTTTTCCACTCGTGCCCCCAGCGCGCTGGCCCTGCTGTGCGGGCCTCCCCCAGCAGTGCCTGCGGAGGCGGCTGGGCGGCTGCTCTCGGTTCGAGCGCCGGCCCCGCGGCTGCTCCKGGGCCGGGCGGCGCGGGGCTGCGGCGCGCGCTTTGTTTCCCTGCCCTTGATTGCGAGCGCGCCTCTCGCCCTGTCGTGTGTGGGGAGCGAGCGTCGCGCGGCTCTGCGCACCGCGACTGCTGAATCACRGCGACGAACCCACCTGGGCAGGCAGGAAGCGACGTCTGCGGGGCCGTGGGGCGCCCGCCCGGCTGGCACTGCTGCTCGGGGAGCACCGTGCGTGTGGGGTGCTGGGGGGTGGCAGGGGGTTACACCYGCAAAGAAATAAGTGGCTTCATCTACTACCTGTGCGTGGCTGCAGAAGAGCAAACGCCCCAGGCTGCGGGGAGAGCCAAAGGGGCCTTCGCGGCCTGCGGGYGTTTCACAGCTTGGTGATGCTGTGCTGGACCTTCCTAGTCACCGCGTCACCCAGGCCCTGATGCCTGGCGAAGGCACCATCCGTGCCGGGGGATGTGGCCGTGGATACGGGAAGGGACTCTCCTGCTTTGGGTGCAACGGGTGGTGAGTGTGAGGCGCTGCTCTCCTGCTGGGAGAAGATCCGGCACGGGACAGGTGCCTGTGGGTGCAGAGGAGCGCTCGGGAGCTGCTCCCAGCCTGCGGAGACGCTGGCTCTTGCGGAGGGCAGCGAGGGGCTTCCTTCCCTCCTTGGGATCCCGTCGGGATGTGCGGGCTCCCTGCGGGCAGCAGCGGGCTGGCTGCGGCCTCCTTGCCTGCCGTGTCCATGCGAGGAGCCGGGAGCGGGCGGCTGGCCCGGCYGCAGGAGGGCAGGAGGACGTCCCGGCGCCCGGGGAACACATCGGGACGCGTCTCGCAGGGCAGGGCGGCGCGGGAGGACAGCCTTGTGGTGGGATGCGCGCGCTTAACTAGCCTGCCCGCAAATGAGCAGCCGCGCCGCGCTCTCCCTGAAGGGGTGGCTTGCAGCTAAGATAAGAATATTCATACAGATGAGATTATTTTTCTCTCCCCCCGCTGCTGTCCCCTCCTCCCCAAGTTGCAGAAATTGAGGTCAGGGAGGGTCCCCCGTGACTCGTTTTAAGCCAACAGCGCAGTAGTTATTTGCTTATTGGCTCCGCGGCACCACAAGTGGCGTGTGCTCAGCCCGAGCTATTAATACACCCCCGCCACGGGCCGCTTTCTATATCGGTGTCCTTCCGCCCACTCGGCAAAGAGTGCGGCTAAAAAAGGAAAACCGGATCTAAGCGCATGGGGGCCTCATCCTTATTTATAGCAAGTTTTGCTTGCTTTGGTTGAGAAGGGAGCTGGTCCTGGAGTGGGAAGCGGAGTGTGGAGGAGCCGGGTGAAAGCTCCCCGCTCGGGTAGCGCRGGGATGCGCTGTGCTCCGCAGCTGCCTGCCTTGCCCGGGAGGCTGCTCCTGGCTGCCCAGGCAGCCGGGATGGGCGCCTTGGCGCGGGGCCGGCCCTGCCCCATGCGGGTGCTGAGGGCAGCCGGGCTGCCCCACGTGGGGTGGGAGCACGGCGGTCCTGTGGGCTCTCCCTGTCGGCCTGGGGAACGGGGAGCAGCTCCGAGCGCGGCTCTGCGGCCGCTGTGCCGCAGCCGTGGTGCTGGGCAGCGCGGAGCCGCGTGCCCTGTGCACGCAGTGCCAGCAGCGCCCCGGGCAGCGGCGCCGCGGCCTGGCCGTGCCAAGGCGAGCCGGGGAGGCACGGGGGTGCCGGCCATCTGCTGCTGCTCGGGGGCGGCAGGGCGCGTGCGTCCGTGGTAGAGAAAGCATTGGTTGTGTTCGAGTGCTGGGTGCGGGCAGCTGCAGCGCCGAGGGAGCCATTTCCAGCACGCGGGTGCCCTTGGGCCCGTGGTGTGGAGCCCAGGCGAAGCAGAATCATAGAATCATAGAATGCCGAAGGTTGGAAGGGACCTCAGAGGTCATCGAGAAGGGCTGGGCTCTCTCTGTGTGTGTGTGTGTGTGTGTGTGTGTGTGTGTGCAGACCCGGGGTCCCTGCGGTCACTGCTACAGTTGTTAGGGGCTGGGTGTGTGCTTTAGGAGTGTGCACGTGCGGAGGCACCTTCCCACCACCCTTCAGGCTCCCGGCCCTGGGGAACCCTTGGCCAGGAGGCCTCTCAGCACGAGCACCCTTTAGTGCTTGCGCAGCCCCCTTTGTCCTGTTGGGTGCTTGCGGGCCCTGCTGCGTGCCCCCAGCCAGAGCAGTGCCTGCAAAGGTGGCCTTCGTGCTCGGAGGCCGGGCAGTGCTGCCCGCTGTGCCACCCTGCTCTGCCGAGCGCGGGGCAGCTGCGGGAGCGCCCGCCGTGCAGCGCGGCCACAGCGCTGCTGGCACTAACTGCTGCCTCGGGCCCTCTGCTTTCTCCGCAGCGCACGCTGAAGATGTTGGAACCAGCCTCTACTTTGTGAACGACTCTCTGCAGCAGGTTACCTTCTCCAGCACAGTGGGGGTGGTGATCCCCTGCCCGGCCGCAGGGTCACCCAGCGCCGTCCTTCGCTGGTACCTCGCCACAGGCGACGACATCTACGATGTGCCCCACATCCGGCATGTCCATGCCAATGGGACTTTGCAGCTCTACCCCTTCTCGCCATCAGCCTTCAATAGCTTTATCCACGACAACGACTACTTCTGCACCGCGGAGAACTCGGCAGGCAAGATCAGGAGCCCGAATATCCGTGTCAAAGCAGGTAGGAGCCTTCCGAGGGCTGCTGGCAGCTCTGGTCTTCCCCGTAGCCTCCTGTCTAGTCCCTTCAGCACCCCCTGCTCAGCGCTGTGTCCAGCTGGCATATCCGGCGTGGGCTGGTGATCCTGCAGCCTGGTAGCGCTTTGGCGAGGGGACAGCCGAGCTCCCGTCTGCCAGGAGGAGCTGGSGTGTCTTGTGCTGAGGAAAGGGCCCAGCAGTGCCGCTGCTAGCTGCGTGGCTCGGGCCAGGGGCTTTGCCCCTCTCTGCCCTTCGCCCGAGAAGAGCAGTGGGGCTGGATGCCTGCGTGCAAGCCGGGGTGCCYGGGAAGGAGCAGCGCTTGGAGGGAGAGCTGCAGAGGTGCCGCCTGGGGCCCTGCRTGTGCCCTGGGCGCGGGCATCGGGAGCCGCGCGGCCGGCGCACGCGCGAGGGCACGGTGCTGGGGAGGCAGGAGGCGGCCGGCGTGCGCGTGTGTGTGTGTGTGGGCAGCGCAGCAGCCCGGCCACGCCGCGAGCTGCGCTTGGGGCGCCAGGACAGCCGTGCACCGTGAAGCTAGCAAGGAAGAGAAGGGCCACTTTGCTGAGAGAAGGGTCACGTTGCCCGCGCACAGCACAGCGGGGTGGCCCTGCCGSCGGGGCCGCAGCCCTGGGGCCGGGGTGGTGTTTGCACCGCTGAATACAGCTCTGCTTTGCCCCTGTGCRTAGTGGAGCCGTGGCCTATGCCCGTGTCCCGGCCCTCCTGAAACTTGTCTGTTCCCACTGCAGCCTCCAGCCCAAACATAGCAAGGCCTTTTCAGCAAAAGAAAAGGAGGAATATGCAAAAGAGCAGGTTTCAAAAGTCATTGTAGTAAATAATTGACCAGGCTGAGTAGGGCTAATAGCCTGGCAATGGCTTCATTATGTAACCTATTAAAAGTGGGGCTAGCAGAGGGAACATGACAGGAGTGACTACAGGGTTGTGGGTTTTATTATTATTATTTATTTTTTTATTTAATGCCTTGTACTGCAGAGTAAATGGGTATTAACCCCACTCCCCGGAGTGAATTATTTACCAGCGCTATCAGGTTACCTGTAAGCCGCAGCCCAGCAGGCAGGCGGGCAGCAGCAGMTAGGGGTGCAGTGGGTGTGCGAGAGGCAGCCGGGGCACGGCCGGGCCCTCGGGCACGGAGCTCCTTCAGGAGGTGGCCGTCCTGCTGGTGCGCAGAGCCTAGGGCACGGATGCAGAGCCTTGCATGGTCGCCATGGTCCCCACTGGCCTTTAAAGCCTGTGAATAAACCGCCCGCTCCCCGTGATTAAGGCGGCTTTTGCTGGCTAATCTGCTTTGGCTCCGCGGTGCCTTTGTGCTGCTCCCATGTCCTTGCTCCCYGGCCACCCTCCTGCTCCCGGCCCCTGCCCCGGGCTGTGCTGGCGCTGGGGCAGCATGCGCTGTGCCCTGTGCTGCAGGGTCCAGCTGGTGTGCCGAATAAATCRTCGGTGAGCCTGGGGCCTCTCCAAACGCTCCTGCTCCCGTGTCAGCTGGCACCCGGCACKGCGGGCGCCTGGAGCGCGGAGGGGCTGCTGCAGGAAGGGCTGAGCTGGGGCAGCTTCTGCTGCTGCCCCTCGTTGGTCGCTTTACGCCTGCCCCAGGTCTCCTCGGCAGCCTGCTGGGAGGCAGCGTGCCCCGCCAGCCRCGCACATCAGCCTGGAAGCACCATCCGCCTCCTGCCCCTTGTTTGTGTGCTGTTGGAAATGCCCCAAACCTGGATGCTTTCTGTGCTGCAAAGCAGCCGCTTCCTTSGGGGCCTCGAAAACCTCTGGAGTTKGGCCTTTGTTTGAGTGTTTGAGCTGCCTTTGTTCTGCTTGGGGGTGTCATTAAGTAAGCAAGGCCAGGTGCGTGATGGAAGGCACCTGTGCGTCGTTACCAAGAGGTGTGAGTGTCGGTGAGGGCTGGGCACGCAGAGGGGTGAGCTCCCAGCCTGGAGCCTGCCTGTGGCGCCCCTGGCGCCCTCAGGGCTGCTCCCTGGGGCTCGGGAGGGTGCCACATGTGCCACGTTTCCTCCATCAGGTCCGTCCCCCCCCACCACCTCCACTGCGTTTTCAGCCTACATCCCCCGCTGCAAGGAGTGCCTTCAAGGCAGGAGGGTGTCTGTTGGAGCCCCTGGCTGTTCTTGGAGGCTGTGCTGGAGCCTGGGAGCTGCGAACCTCTGCCTTAGCTGCGCCACGCTCCAGCCCCTCCGCCTCTCACGGCTGCCTTTGCCCCTGGCAGGGCTGGTGGCAGCGCAGAGCAGGGACCTGGGCACAGGCACGGGGCTGAGCAGGGACCCTGGGGGTCTCGGGATGGGAACGCCTCTCCTGCAGCTCTTCTCAGCCCCTGCTCCTGGCTGGTGCCAGCTGAGTGCTTTGGATGGAAGCAGTTTGTTTTCTGGTGGGTTTTGTTTGGGAAATGTGGTGTCAAAGCAAAGGGAGGTTGTTTTTCTTCCAGCACTGTCATGCCACCAACCATCTGCTCTCCTCTCTAGTCTTCAGGGAACCGTACACCGTTCGGGTGGAGGACCAAAGGTCGATGCGTGGAAACGTGGCTGTCTTCAAGTGCCTCATCCCCTCATCAGTGCAGGAATACGTTAGCGTTGTGTCCTGGGAGAAAGACACGGTTTCTATCATCCCAGGTAAGCGCGGAGGCGCGGGCCTCGCGGCAGCGCTGCAGCGCGCGAGGGTCTGTGGCTGGAGCGGGTGCCCGYGCCGCGGAGCAGCGGCTGGCACCGACGAGAGCCCCGCGGCAAGGCTGGCAGCTGGCACCGTGGGCTCCTGTCCCGCGTCCTGCTCTCTCCCCGAGACTCTGACTGCCCTGGGTGGTGTGTGACAGCCGGGGTTGGGCGCTGGGGACGTGCTCTGTCCCTCCCTTCTGTGGCTGGGGCCGCTCTCCCTGTGAGGCGAAGGTAAATATTCCTGCTCCTGCGYGTGCTGACAACTGTTGCAGCCATGTGGGGAGGGACTCTGCAGAAATGTGCCCGTGGGCCACGTTGCTGTGCGAGCACCTGGTCCTGCTCCCTTTGCCCAGAGCCGCTGTGAGCTGCTCGCTTTGGCGCGCCTGTCTCGGCGCCGAGGTTGCGGCGCTTTGCTCGCTGCGCGGGAGCTACGGCAGGGGCGGCAGTGCTGGCCCTGGCGGCTGTGTGCTGGCCTGGCGCGGAGCTGGGCGCGATGGCTCGAGCGGAGGCCCCTGCGCAGCCGGGCCGGGTGCCGCCGTGCTGCAGCCCGGCTGCCCCAGCAGCGGCGGCCGTGCCCGTGTACCGGGGTGACCTCGCTTCSCTCCTCGGAGACCGTATTGATGGCAGCGCCGCCTGCCCCGCGCAGCCCGTGTAAGCTAGCAGGCAAGCGATCGATGCCGCTCTCCCCGGGGGATGCAGAAAGAATTACAGGCTTGTGCCCCAAGCGGATGCTGCGTGTGCAGTGTTTGCTCACAGATCAGTAAGTCGTGGTGTCCCCAGGGCTCGGCGTGGCCGTGGGGCGAGTGGCRTGGCGCGGTGCGTGCCTGCTGCGGGTGCTGAGCACGCGGCAGAGGCGATTTGCCTTCATCACACGGTGAGGGATGGCTCTTCCTAAGGAGCTTATCGTGSAAAGGGCTTCGCCTGCAAGGGACCCGAGGGTGCTGCCGCAGAGGGACAAGTGGCTGGTGCCTTCACTGACGCGCCAGGCGAGCGGGGGACCCCTGTGACAGGCAGGGCCTTTCTGGCCCTGGCACTGGTGTGGGCCCCATTACAGCTTGAAGACCTGTGGTCACGAGCCAGCTTCCTCCTCCCAGTCGGGCTGTAGCTTATAGCGCCCTTTCTGCCAGYGCTGACCCACTTCTGCTAGTCCCGGGTGAAATGCGGTATTAACCCGTGAGCCCCGGCACACCGCTCAGGATGGCGGAGTCGCGGCGTGCAGGGGCTGGCGCTGCCCTGCAGCAGCCTCCGGCGCCGCTTCTGCGTGTGGCTGCCTTGGGGAAGTTCCCTGGCGTTCGGGGTGATTTGAAATGCTGCAGTCCTGCCCCTTCCATCGGAGTAGGTGTCAAATGCCTCGGAGAGCTGTGTTTCCAAGCTGCTGCAGCGCTGCTCCCAGGGAGGCTTCTCGCGCTGTGTTAACTCGTAGCGCTTGCTCTGCGCTTGGTGGCCGCTGTGCCAGCGGCTCCCCAGGGAGCCCCCGAGCCCCGTGTGCCTCAGGCCCCGCTGCAGAGCGCGCCTGTGCTGTGCAGTGTGCCCGGTGGGCACAGCTCAGGCTCCAGTGCCTGTCGTCAGCCCCGGTAGGGCTTGCCCGCTACAACGGGCCCCTCGGTGTCACTGGCCCGCCTGCAGCGTGSCCTCTTTGCTGCGAGGCGGTGGACAGAGCAGCTCTGCCGGGGCCCTGCGAGGTGCCGCTGAGCCCTGGGCGGCCTGGGGCGCACGAATCCCCGTGGGGCACACGCAGGGCCGTGCTGTGCCCTGCTCGGCGGACAGGCGCGTGTCCTCGCGCCGCTCTCAGCCACGTTTCCCCTTATGTGCGGGAGCTCGTGCGAGAGCGGCGCAGCCGCCCGCCGTGCTCGCGTCGGGTTTCGTTAGCAGCGCTGGCTGCGTCAGCAGCAAGGCAGTGCGCCGAGCACCCTGCGCGTGCGTGGTCTTAGCCTAGACCGGGTCYCCACTTTGCCGTTGCACTAGGGTTTTTAATATGATGATTTAATTAGAGTGGAACGATTTTAACATTCTAAAGCAATAATTACCCTAAAGACAGAACATATAAATTGTGTTACAGTGCAGAGTCAACACAAGCAAACATGTTTTGCTGTTGGATTACAAATATAGTATCTGCCTGAAGCTTATTTTTTTACTTGCTTTTGTGTTAGCACCAAAGCTGGCTTTGCTGTTGCCAAAAACATGGTCCCTTCTTGACCTCTGCTGAACTTTTGATTCTGCCCTAATAGCTGACAAGGAAGACGAGGAGCGAAGGAGGGGCTCCCTGCTGCTCCGAGTGAATGACACGAATTTTGAGATGCTGAGATGTGATACAGAGCCCTAATAGCTCTTTCTGTCTCAAAATGCTTTGAGAATTGCAAGACCAAGTGGTTGTAGAGCTACAGCGCTGCACAGCTCTGCTCCTGTCAGCTGCCAGCAAGGAAAGGTCTGTGGAAGCACTGCAGCTTTTCCACAAGTAAATTTAAGCCACATTTGCGGCTGCCTGCATAACCTCAATTAGCGGACCCAAATCACTGTTTTCTTTTCCCAATTTTTTCTAGCACTTAGTGCTAATGGACTGCGCCTTCCCACTCGGCCTCAGCACACCAAGGGATAAAGGCTCCTGATTCTTRGGACTGTTTGGAGCTGTTGTGCACACTTCTCGGTGCTAGACAGCTGCTTTYAACTGCACGCGTTCCCAGGCGGAGCTTGCTTTCCGGCTGGCTCCTCTCCTCCCTTTGCCACGGGCACGCTTGCTGGTCCCGCGGCTGGGCAAGGAGGACGGGCTCTCCTGGCCCCGTGCACACTGCTTCCAGGGGTGCCCTCTTTCCGAGGAGCCCCGGCACGTGGCTCCCGGCACGAGCCTCCTCTCGTGCAGGAGATGCAGCGGCGACTGCGGCGAGGCTCTCCGCGTCCGGCTGCGCTGGGGGGGGGCTGCAGCCTCGCGTTATTTGGTTAACTTGGCAACGCTGTAACTTACCCTGAAATCAAAGATAAATTCTTTATAGAAGGTTGTCCTGCATATAAAGCATCATTAGTGTAGCTCATTTTTGTTTAATGCCTACCTAACTGTGCTGTAGTCTAAAAATGTGTGTTTAGTGAAGTCAAGGGTTGCGGGGAAATTATAGGGTTTTCAAAAACCCATTTGCTTTGCTGGTGCTCACATCAGAATCAATCTCGCCTTTAGTTCCCAGCCTTGTAGCAAACGTGCAGCCCCGCTCGCGGGATGCGATGYTTAATGTAGGCTGCTACTTATTCAGAAGGAACCAGCCGCGCTCACAAGATTGTGGCCGGTGCGCGAGATTGCGCTTCGCACCAAGGCTGTGATTTGGAGCTCTGCTGTTGATGAATCTTAATACTCTGGCGGGAGGTGGGGAAGGAGGGTGGCCGCTGCAGGCGGTGTCCTGCTGCGCCCGCCCCGCCGCCGGGCCCGGAGGGAGAAGCTCCTGCCACAAACCAGTTGAAGAGCTCAGGATGGTAAACGGCGTCTTTAAAAGCAGTCTCCGGGCTCCATAATGTGGGGAGTCTAGGAAGCAAAGGCGGGATTCTGATGTGCGCTGGAAGAAATAGCTGGCATGTGCGACTGAAGCTGCTTTGGAGTCGCTGTGCTCCAGTTATTGTGACACAGAAATGGAAATGTTGCTGGCAGCGCGGGGTCTCCTCCCTAGGTCTTGCAGCGCGTGAACCTTGGCAGAGCGAGGGCGCGTGGCGCTGGCACTGCAGGGCTCGGCTGTACCCTGGCACCGCGCGCTGCTGCGTGTCCCTGGAGGCTGTTTGCTCGGCAGCGCCGCACGCCCCTCCTCTGGACATCAAACCTGGAGCTGGCCGACAGGCTGCAAGTGACAAAGTTGTCCGTCCCGCAGCAGTTCTGGTCGCGCTGCTCTGCGTGTTCTTGACTGAATGTTCCCTTTCAGTAATTTGGAAAGCATGGAACCTACCTGCGGTTGGTGGGATGCAGACTTAGCTAGATCTTAATCCTTTCTGTCCTGTCTCCTACAGYGTCCACATCTGTGTTTTGGGGAGTCTTAGGCTCGCTTTGGCAGCTGCTTAGCGATGAAGGAAGTAAATCCCGAGCTTTCTCCCAGCTGACATGCGTGCTCACCCCAAAGATGCCTGCTTGGCTCTCCTCTCTCCCTTTCTTTGGAAGCTTTCTCTCCAAATATTGCAGGCAAGTGTAACTACATGCAAATGCCATTTTAATCTGTCTCAAAATGTAATGAGCCTGGAGACGCAGCGTGAGGCTACTGAAAATTAAAACCACCGCTCGTATTTATGGGAGTAGCGCTGCCTCGGCAGGTCCCTTTATGCGGTGAGGGGAAGCAGGTGCTGCCGCGTGGGTGCAGCAGGGCCCGTGCGTGCCGGAGCCCCATAGGCGTGGGGCAGAGCGCGCGCCGCGAGGCAGAGGAGCGCCCAGCGCGTGCAGGTCCGCACGGCGGCCTGGGGCAGGACGGGCATTACTGAGGCTCTTCAGGGCTCGTGGTGCGGGTACAGCGGCTGCTCGCGGACAGCCCGCAGTGCAGAGCGTGCCAGGCGCGCGCAGGGCACCGCTCGCCTCGCCACCTCCCGCCGCGCGCGTCGTGGCCGCAGCCTCGGGCGAGGGACACAGCGAGTGGCCTTTTCACTTGCACTTTGCAGCATCTCTTGGGACGGGCCCTGCGAGGCCGCCCGCCGTGCTGCCGGCACCTGCCCTCCTGCCCTACCTGCCTGCAAACCCCTTTCCGCCGCCCGCCCGCTCCGGAGGGGTCCTGCCTCCTCGCCAGCCCTCGCCACCCGCCCCGCCTGTGACATGTGCCCAGACCTGTTACCGAGGGAAGGAGCTCTAGGCGTTCTTCTCACCAAGTGGGGTGAGATTCTGTCTGAAATCATTTCATCCTTCCCCAGAGACTTGGCGTGAATTTTATCTAATCGCCATGGCAACAGATAAAAAAAGGTGTGAGCACATCTACTTTTGCTGTGATAATTCAGATTTATATATTCAGATCAGATTGGAGTTAGAGATTTTAAAAGGCGCAGATGCAGCAGAAGGTGTGACTGCAAATAGTGTGGCGAGAGCGTTTGATCCTGCCCTTTAAGAGGGGAGAGCGCCTTCCCGCAGTTTTTTTGGAATATAATTATTCCATCAAATCCATTTTAACAAGGACTCATTACAGCCCTGATAATGCAGAGTCACGTTGGAGACGATCTCACCCGCATGCCCGCGCACCAGAGAGGGACTCGAGCAAGTAAATAAAACGCGCGGGGCGAGCGCGGCGCGGGAGCGCCGGCCCCTGCAGCTGCACCGCGCGCAGCCGCCCGCGCCTCGCAGGTCAGGYGGCCTTGGATTGCGAGGTAACTGCCTCGGCCCGAGCAGCGCGGCCGTCAGGTGTGCCCCATGCCGCTGTGCTGCGGGGTCCCTCGCCAGCTCTGCTTGCAGCGTGCCCCTTCGGAGGTGCCCAMATGGGCCCTTTGGACAGGCAAGGCTGTCGAAAACCCCTTCGGGTCTTGTGCGACAAAATGCTCCTGATTAAAGGTCTGGAGAGCTGTAGGTTTCTGGAGGTTGCCKTCCTGGGCACGGCTCTGGCTATTTCCTCTGGATGTCAGGGTTATTTCGGTGCCACGTAGCGTGCCTGCCTGGCTCCCAGCCCCGAGAGGGTGATGGAGCACGAGCCCAACGTGGCCTGACAAGCTCCAGGAGGTGAAATACAGCTGAGCATCCCTTCTTGGAGCAGCCATCTCCACGTGCGCTTGGAAGCGTAAATCCTTTGCCACCTGAGGAATAGCTGTGCTGTAGGGAATGGCCAAACAGTGCGGAGAGCAGGGCACGGGTGGCTGTGGGTTTGGAGCAGACGCAGGAGGCAGGTGGGCTGTAAATCCCTGCCTGGCACCTTACCCCAAACCCAGCCAGGGGTGCGTTTGTATCTCGTGGCGCTGTCCCTGAGGTGCGCGGCTCCGCGTCCCCGGGTGCCTCCGCACGCCGCGCCGGGGTGGTTCAGGCCGTGCTCCGAATGGCTAATCCTGGTTTCCCAGGRAAGCACGAGGTTACTGGTGTCGGGGGCAGAGCCTTGTGGAGCACCGCTCTGGTGCCGTACGGGGAAAGGGAGCTCCTGCGCGCAGCGACCTCGTGTGCTGCCGCCTGCGCTTTGCCTTGCGGGGGCTGCGGGGCCCGCAGCAGCTCGAGCCCCTGCCCTGCCTCTGCGAGGGGCTCCGTGCCCGGGGCCAGCCCTGAGCGCTGCAGGGGC
Source organism: Nothoprocta perdicaria (assembly GCF_003342845.1). Taxonomy (NCBI): domain Eukaryota; kingdom Metazoa; phylum Chordata; class Aves; order Tinamiformes; family Tinamidae; genus Nothoprocta; species Nothoprocta perdicaria. Next base: position 150,366 of record NW_020455480.1, read on the forward strand.
TCGCTGGCAGCCACGAGAGCTGCAGGGTGAAACCTGGCGCCCTGTGTGTGCATGTGTGTGTGCGTGTGCTGCTGGCACCCCGCTGGACTTGTTGCTGCCATGGTAGCCTGCGTAATGGGATCAGCACATGCAAATCTCCGCTAAAGGACCTGGGCCCTGGTCCTGACGCTGTTCCGAGGGTGTTTGCCAAGTTGCAATGCTTCCTTCCGTGCTTTTTACACCTGCCTGCTCAAGGAGGGCTGAAATCTTTCCTGTGGGAATCTCTTGAAGGTCCTGGATGGYCTCAAGGTGAGGATGTGAGGGCCACGCTATGGCCAGCGACCATCTCTCCGCATCCATGCAGTGGTAGTTGCACCCTTGCTGGCAAGGTTGGGGGATAAGGGGGTGAAATGGGCTAAAAGGGGCAACTGTCACCTGAGGCCAGGCGCAGTGCAAGTGCTGCTTTGGCTGAGGGAGCCTTGCAGGTGCCCCCTGCACCTGGGGCGCTCTGCCGAGCTCCTGAAAAGGCTGCTGCCAGCGTGAGGGGCTCGGGAGCCACAGAAACGGCTCTTTGGAAGTGACCATGCCAGCTCCGCTAAATGTTTGAAGGGGACACGGTTTGCTTCACCAGCTGCTCGCTGGCACCTTCAGAGCCTTCACCCTGCCCGTTTCGCTCTTCCTTTTCCACCTCGTTTTGACTTGKCACCTACTGGAGTGCGGGTGCCGCTGGCTCCTGCCACGCTGGGATGTCCGCACGGAGCTGTGCCGCCTGGGGCAGCGTGGCCGGAACCGCTGCAGGGGAGCGCAGTGGGGTGTGCGGCGTTCCGGTCACAGCTTTCCTGGTGCTTCCCAGGCCTTCCTGGGGTTCCAACATCCCGGCTGCCGAGGGAGAGGCCCCGGGTGTCTTGGGGGCTGCGGCGGCCGCTGCTCTGCAGCGCTGCTGCCGGGCACGTCGGGTCCATGGTGGCCCCGGGCCGGGCACGTCGGGTCCATGGTGGCCCCGGGCCGGGCACGTCGAGGCCGGGCCGCGCGGTGCCACCGCGGGCGCTGCCCCCGCCCCGCGCGGCCGCGCAGATGCGGCAACAATCACGGTCATTATTCCTGCCGTGGTGACAGTGGCAGAGATGCCAGCTTCCGYGCACAGGCTCGGCTTTATTTCATCTCCTCTGTTTTTCAAAGCCTCTTTCATTTTGTATGAGGAGACAGATGTGAAGGGCTGCAGGCTGATAAATTCTGCAGCCGTATGAAAGGAGAGGGTGGGTTTTTGTTGTGGTTGCTTCTCTGCCTCCCCGCAGCCCCCTCGCGGGAGCAGCAGCAGCCCTGCTGCAGGGCCGCTGCCGCCCGTGCTGGGGACACGTCGCAGGCTGCGTCCGCCGGGGCGCTGCCCAGCTCCCCGGAGCGGGTGTCCCGCGCGGCCGGAGCCGTGCGGGGAGCTGCGGGGGCTCCCGAGGGCAGTGCTGCCCGTGGCTGCACCGCCACGCGCCCCGGGTGCCGGCCCCGCTCGCTTGTGGCTCCCGGAGGGTCCTGCTGCCGCYGCGCTCCCCCTCTCCGGCACCGCTGACGATATTTCTGGTTTAAAAATAAATTGCTCCGTCTTTAATTGCGGTTTAAATAACTGCTTCATTTTTATTTAAATGTGGCTCTGTAAGGCTTGGAGAACAATTAGGAGAAAATACAGGGCATTGCTCTGGTGCATGTGTTCAAGCATATAATTAATTTTTTTTATTATACTGCTGTTTGCCGAATCTGGAAAAAGATCTTATTGTTCCCCTTGATTTAGTCACGCACCAGATCTACAAATACACGAGCCATTTCAGGGCTCCATCTCGTGTGCCAGGGAGCCCAGGCGCTCGCTCGCCCGCCTGCTGCGGTGGCCTCCCCGTCGCCCCTGGGCTTTGCCCTTGTGCTCGGCACCACCGTGCAGGGGCTGCGCAGCGGCTGCTTTGCCCTGGATGCTGCGGGCCGTGCCCTTGCTGCTGCCCGCGTCTTGCTGCTGGGGCAGCATCCCAGCCCTTCCCGTGCCCGGGATCCCGCCGGGCTCCGGAGCTGCCAGTGGCGTGTGCGGCCCCGGCTCCCGTGAGGCTGCTGCACCGGGGGAGCTCTTGTGCGCCTTGCTGATGAATGGTATTAAAAGGCTAATAAATGACTGGGGATGTCGGGCACAATCTTTGAAAGGCTCTAAATGACCCAGGGACCTTTTCCACAAGTGAGCTGGCCATTCAGCAGTATAAATCTCATTCAGAGTCGATAGGGATTAGGCTCCTAAGTGCCTGACATAGCTAAAGTGCTTCTGAGAGCGGGGCTTGTTAGAGGGAAGCCCTATGTGGTCTGCAGGGCTATAAGCTTATCAGTCMGAGGTGCTTTGCTTGGTGACAGCAGCTGCTTGCGGTAAACACGCCGCTGCCCTTTTGGACTCCTGACAGTTTTTTAACCATTTATTAAAGCAGCCCCGCGCTCCTCCGAAATGCAATCTCCGTAGCGAGCGTGGCATAGATTTTTCACAGATGGCAGCACTGCCAAGAGCAGGCATTCAAGAAAACATTCATCAAAAACATTCATTCCTTTCAAAAAGAAATTGACGTTTATAGAGTAGACAAATTTGGAACTCATTTGCTTTGCCTTTCAGTTTCTGGATTTTTGGAGGTCACGTTTGCCTGCGCCTCCCAGGACTAGGAAGCGGGGTTATTTTTAACCGAAAGCTGAGATTCCCTTGTTAGCGCCGGGCGGGGAGCCTGGGGGCTTCGGTGCCGGACAGCGCGGTGCAGGGGCACCCTTTGCTCCGCGTGTCGTCTCCTTTTGCCTTCGTGCTGAGGATGCCCGTCCCGTGGGCGGCTGCGCGCGCGGGCAGGCTGCCTCGCGGGCGCCCTGTGCCCGGCTGCTCGCGGGGGCTCTGCGCCGTGGGGCCGGGGCGGCCGTGGCCGCAGCGCCGTGTGCGCAGGGCTCGCCGGGCGCTGTAGTCCGGCCGCTCTCAGGCAGAGGGCTCCCGCACGCCGCGCTGCCCACGGCGAGCGCGGGGCCGCGGCCGGGCACCCCCGCCCTGCCCGCGGGGACCCGGGCCGCCTTTGCGCCGGGCTTCCCGCAAGCTGCAAGTTCCCTTGCGCGGCCGCCATGCCTCGGCTGCTCAYCTCCGTTTCGGCCGAAGGCTGCACCACGCTCGCTTTCAGCCTCGCTGTTTTCTCCTGAGCCATACCTCTTATGTCTGAGTGCTTAATATTCCTTCCTGAGCCCCTCTCGCCTGTCCTGGCTCCTTCCCCCGAACGCAGCTCCGCAACTCACGGCTTGGCCAAGCTGTGCGTGCCGCTTGCGTGCCATACGTGGCAAATGGGTCACACGTGCGCTTCTCCTGCAGCCGCCTGGGTGCTGCACAGCCCTCGGCACGTGCGCCGTGTCCCCCAGGGCAGGCAGGGTGCCCTGCACAGGGTGCTGCACAGCCCGTGCGCTGGTTGGGGCAGCGTGCTTTGTGCTGCTCCTTGCTCAGGCCCGGGCCTGGGCTGCTTCCTTGCAGCCACTTCTGCCTGCAAACCAGACCCCACGTGCATCTTGGAGGAACGTGGTGGAACGTGGCAATGAAAACCTCTGGAAAACCACTGGAAATTGCTTCTCGGGTGTCGTTTAATGTCCATTTGACTTGCATCTCTTGCATGTTGTTTGCGTTGCTATCCTACGGACTTAATGGCATGGTATACTAAATGGGTGCCGGTAATTGTGCTTTGTGTGATGCTGCAGCTACTTCAGTGCTTGCTGAGCAGTTAGGAGTGTTAACGCTCCAGGTTTGTTTTCCACATTTGTGCGCATTCCCTTGCACAAAGATGCAAGTGTGTATTACCTTGTGTGTGTGTTTCCCATGAAATTGCCAGGCGTGTCTCGTTTGTGCCCCAGCGCGATGCCAGGATCTCGCGAAGTGCTGCGTGCCAGGGCGGGGGCAAGCAGGAGGAAGGTGTTCCAGAGGCGAGAGCCGCGAGGCGCAGTCAGCAGCGCCCTCGCCGAGCCCTGTTTGGGTCTCCTCGCTTGGGGGAGATCCCTGCCTGCCCTTCCTGGAGCGGCCGCGCTGCCTCTTGGCCGCTTCCGCGTGCTGAGCAGYGCTACCCGAGCGCCGCCGCCGCGCCATCCATCGATCAGGTGTCCTGGCAAGCCCTGCTGCTTAAACAAGAGCTATGGCAATTGCATACAATAAATGTACAGCACGTGCGTGAGGGTGTCAAGCATTAACTTCGTAATCAGCTCTGATCTTTCTTGGCAGGGCCGTGCCGTAGCGTGTCGTGTTGTCGCGGGCGATTAYGCGTGAGTTATAGCTACCTGCGGCCTGGGAAGATCGATGGGCGCCGGGCAGGCTCCCTCGCGAGGGCTGCAGCGGGAGCCTGCCCGCATCCCCGGGCTGCTCGTCCCCCGAGCACGGCAGGCAGCGCAGCGGGCCCTGCACACCGGGGCTCTGCTCGGCAGACGCCGCACCAGAGCGCGAGCCCTCCTCCCTGCGCAGCGAGGGCATCGTGCGGTGCCACTTTCCCGAGAAACACCAACGCTGCACTTTCCGCTTGGCTTATATACCTGTATACCTAGGCACTCCGTGAAACAAAGGAGTTACAAATGATGGATTGCAGCTAATGCTGCTGTGTGATGGAGATAAGACCTTAATTGTTTGTTTGGGTAGCTTAAGTCAACACCAAAAGCCTGATGGAAAATAAAGCAATAATTTAAGCCTGGTTTTGTGGGCTGTTTGACCAAGCATGAATGGGTATTGTTGGCTTGTGTGATTTTTTTGTGCTCGTGGATGGGTAAAGCAAGTCATTTTGGAACAGCAGTTTCTGCGCCACCTCGGAGCCTGCTGCTGGGAGCYTTTCCTTACGGCAGATCGCAGCGGTGTGTAAGCTGCGTGGAGCAGAGCGCTGATAGACCCCCCTCGCTTCCCTTTGCCCTGCTCAGTTGCTCCTCTCCTGCTCTCCTGCGTTGCATCCAGCATGGGCTCTTTCTTTGAGCTCTGTCGAGGGCTCTGTCACCCTCAGCGATAAGAATTGTTTTCTTAAGGTCCTGGGCAACTTCTGATGCTTCAATTTGTAGCCATGTCCTCTACTCCTCTTGCTGGCCACCACTGAGAAGAGGCCGCCCCCTCCTCCTCACTGCCCCACCTGGGGTATCTATAGACACTGCTCAGGTCCCCCCTCAGCCTCCTCTTCTCCAGGCTGGACAGGCCCAGCTCCCTCAGCCTTTGCTCACAGGGCAGATGTTCCAGGCCCCTGATCATCCTGGTAGCCCTGCGCTGGACTCTCTCCAGCAGCTCCACAGCCCTCTTGTCCTGGGCAGCCCAGAACTGGACACAGTCTCCAGATGTGGCCTCACCAGGGCTGTGTATAGGGGGATGATCACCTCCCTCGACCTGCTGGAGACGCTCTTCTTCATGCACCTCAGGATCCCGTTGGCCTTCTTGGCCACCAGGGCACACTGCTGCCTCATGGTCATCGTGTCATCCGCCACGACGCCCAGGTCCCTCTCTGCAGGGCTGCTCTCCAGCAGGTCAAACCCTAATCTGTGCTGGTGTCTGGGGTTATTCCTCCCCAAGGCAGGACCCTGCCCTTGCCCTTGTTGAACTCCATGAGCTTTCTCACCATCCAGTCTGTCCAGGTCCCTCTGGATGGGAGCACAGCCCTCAAGGCTATCAGCTCCTCCTCCCAGTTTGGTGTCATCAGCAGCCTTGCTGAGGGAGCATCCAGCCCTTCATCCAGCTCAGTAAGGAATGCGTTGAACAGGACCGGACTGAGGACCGGCCCCTGGGGGACACCACTAACCAYGTGTCTCCAGCTGGGCTCCGTGCCACCGGTCACCACTGTCTGCGCCCTGACACCGAGCCAATTCCCCATCCACCTCCCCGTCCGCTCGTGTCCCTCACGCTTCCGAAGCTCGCTCGGGAGCGCGCTCGGGAGCGCCGGTGCTGTTTGCTGCTCGAGGGCGTCCGCGTGGGAAGCGAGGGGCCGCGGCCCCGCAGGCATGAGAGCCCCGGTGCCCTCGCTGCCGGCCCTCCCTGGTTCTGCAGGCCGCGGTCGCCGCGAGGCTCTGGAAGGCAGCGCTGGACCCGTTTCTGCAGCCTCCCCTTGCAAGGGCCCTTTGGGGTGCCGCCGCTGCTCCCTGCGCGCTTGTGCCGCCCTGCATCCTTTCTTCTTCCCAAAGATACGGATTCAGCAGCTCCTGCTCGTTAGCTGCTCTCCCGTTGGTACAGGCAGGAGCTAGACCCGTTTTGCTGAGCTCTGGGAAACGCAGCGCCGGCCGGGCTGGAGAGCTGCTCCTCCCGATCCGAGCTCTTCCCGCAGGCCTTCGGAGGAGGGCGGATTTAGCGGAGGAGAGAGCCTGCTGAAGGAAAGGGTCAAAAAGTGGCTCYGTAGGGGATCCCTGCTAGCAGGCATGTAGTCCAAGGAAAGCTCTTGCATGCCGCACCGGCAACGTGCATTTAAATTGCAGCGTAAAGGAAGAGGTGCACGTGTTATCAAGCGATGCACTTTTTCTGTCTTCTTTATGGCTTCTAATGCCGTGGCTGGTTTTTTAAACCCGCTAAAAGCACAAGCATTAAAGTAATTTTCCAGAGTAATACAGAAAGAGGTCTACAGAAGCTCGGCAACATTTGATAATAGTTGCCATCTTTGGCTGAAGATAATGATGTTAACAAATGTAATGGGAGTAATGAGTGGAGATTCAGAAAGCAGCTTTTGTTTAATTTTTTTGTAATGCAAATGAGTTTGGGAATGAAGAAGGAGAGCAGAAAATAATGAAAACTTCATCTGAAATAAGTCTTCCTCCCTGGAGCCAAGTGCTGGGGGTGGCAGGGCCGGGGGAGCGGGGGGAGGCCGGCCTTTGTCTGGGAGCCGTGCCGCGCAAGGAAAGCAGCGCCGAGGGACATCGCTTGGCGATGGGCAGGAGAGCGAGGCGGTCCTCCTCTTCCCGGCGAGGAGGGCGCCTGCAAGCCCTTGGATCTGTGTTTCTCCACACCTTCCCCACGGAAGCGCTGCGGGCTGAAGGCAGCCTTGTGACAGCCCAGCGACTCCCTCTCCCCGTCAGAAGGAGCAAATTTGCTTTATTTAGATTGACTCCCAGCCAAAGTGATAGGTATGAGGTTGGCAAATAAGCATCCTTGTGATGAGGGCTGGCACTTAAGCATGTGCAGAAAATTCAGGTCTGTCAGTTTGTGTCAGCTCGCCTCGTACAGAGCGTTTAATCTCATAACCTTTGGCCAAGAAATGCATTAAGAGATGCGCAGAAGGTAGAGCTCAAGACGGGAGCAGCGCTGGTGCCTGCTCCTTGCCTCTTAATCTGCCCACGACGTGACGGGGAGAGAGCCCTGGGAGGAAGGCCAAGGAAAACTGGGTATTGCCAGCAGCAGGGCTGTAGGAAGTGAGCTCAGACGAGCTGGAGGAGCCCAGCGACACCTCTGCCGTCTGAGCAGGCGCGTCTTAAGTGCTGGCTGGGCCCCAGCAGCATTGGCGCCGCTGCCGGTGCGGTCTGCGCCTGCTGGGCACGGGACGGTGCAGACGCAGGGSGAGCGGGGCGCGGGGCACCGTGCCGTGCCCATTGCGGGCACAGGGCAGCCAGCGTGCAGGCGTCCCCCTTTCCAGAGGCCAGGCCGGCAGCGGGAGCCGCCGAGGGCACCGCAGCCGCCGTCCTCCCCGCGATCCCGAGGCGTGCCGTTCTTTGCCGTAAAGCCCCGAGCGTGCAGCCTTTCTGCAGGGCCCCTGGGCGCCGGGAGCAGTGCAGCCTGCGCTCGCTGCCTGCATCGCGGGGAGGCTGGAGCAGCGTGAGGAACGGGTCACCCTCGAAAGCCGAGGTGCCCTTGTGCTCTTGTCCCCTACTCTGCTCTTTTTCCTTTCTTTGGAAGGATGAAGATGTGAGTTATTGCATCTGGCTCTGCAATTTACAGCTTTTAATTAATCTGAAATTTCAGCATAGCTTTTTATGATGAGCAGAGGCATCTCTGCAAGCCGGGAAGGAACCTTAACGAGGATCCAAGATGAGTCTGCGGGATGAAATATCAGGCAATAAACAAGGCCGTATAAAGCAGAGATGCAAAATAAAAAAGATGCCCAGGACATCAAAGCGATGATCTATAAATGAGATCTCCTGTTGGGGCTTTTCCCTGTTCCAGCAAGAGCTGTCCCTACCTGTGGGCAGCTGCTCGTCACAGTGACATCCTGGTGGACACCACAGCTGCCTTTCCCAACAAGCTGTTAGCTCCGCAGTGCCGACAGCTAAACTGCCCCTTGCTTTAGCAAATAAGCATACGAARCACGGTTAATGCTGCACGTGAGGGCAAAGGAGGGAGAGGCCCGCTGRGCGGGGCAGCGTGTGCCAGGGCCCACCTGAGACGTGCCACCCGCGGTGCCTCTCGCAACAAGCGAGGCCGTTGGCTTCTGTTGGCCCCGAGGTGCTGCCAAGGTGCCCCGTCCTGCCGCTGTGGTGCGAAGGAGCCTGTGCCGGGCCCGTCCGTGCCCCGGAGCCTGGCRGATTGGGAGCACGGCTCCTTCGGCAAGGCAGCGCGCGAGGAAGGTGCTGATGTCTCCGTGGGTGCCTGGGAGCGYGGACCCTGCGCGTGCCTCGTGCTGCTCCCTGTCCTTGGGTTGCCTCCACACTGGTGTGCATAATCCTCTGTTTTCCTCCTCCCGCCACCTAAACCCTGGGAAATTGCAATAATGAAGGGTAATGATACAGTGTGGGGAGCAGGCTTCCATTTAAAGGCTGTTACAGGCATATAAACAGAAGCAGGAAATGCTTATTTACAAATATTTTCCTTAAAAAAAAAAAAATTGAGGGAATTAGGGAGGGGGGAAGTGAGCTYTGTTTGTTTCGGTTGGAGCAACCCTTTCCTTGTGTGTTCTTTTCTGCCTGCCCTGTGTGTGTGCAGGCCGGGGTGTGCGCGGCAAGCGCCGCGCTCGGCCCCGACGTCGCCGCGCTGCCCTGGGTACCGAGCGCCCGTGGGTGCCTGGCGCTGTGCAGTCCCCAAGGGAGCTGCGTCCTCCCTCTGACAGCAGGGCCCTGCTGGGAGGCCAGGGCGGGCGCTGCCCGTGCCAGGCAAATCCCCTCCGAGATGCAAACGCGGGGCAAGGCAGGCACTTGCTTTTAACATCAATATTCAGCAATCGAGCCCGTAAATAATTGATCGGGCCTGTGTGCCGGGGCCTGTGTGTCTGTCAGAGCGCAGCAGAGGTGGCAGCGGGAGCGGCYGGCGTGGGGGGCTCCTGTCCCTCCTCGGGGATGCCGCCGGGGCGGGCAGGCGCGTGTGCGCGGGCTCTGCCTGCCCCTTCTGCAGCGCTCGGGGCTGCAGCTCCTTCTTGGCGCAGCGCGCGGGCCCGTCCATCTGTCCCACGCGGCTGGGSCCGGAGGAAGCACGGCCGCGGGGCCGGCTCTGCTGCTTGGGCTCTGCAGGGCTCTGCAGACGTTTAGGGGAGCRGTTTGGGTGCCCTGAACGCGTCGCGGGCGCTCTGTGGCACGGCCCCGCACGCCAGCCTCGCTGCCCATGCCGGGGGAGGCGCGGAGCGGGGAGCGCGGGCGCGTGGCGGGGCCGCGGGGCCGCGTCAGCGCGCGGGGCCGCGCGGAGCTGACAGCGAGCATGTGGGAGCCCCGGGGCCTCGCGCGGCCCCCCCTCCGCGTGGCGGCAGGCAGCGGCCGCCCCGCGGCCCCGCTCGGCGGCCGCGCATATGCTGCCCRTCGCCCCCGCGGCGCGCGAGGCCCTTCCCTCCTCTCGCCCGGCCTCTGCGTGCTCAGGGGCTCCCGGTCACCCTGGTCCGTGAGCAGGCGGGCCTCTGCCTCGGTGCCAGCCAGCGCGTGGCAGCGCGGGCTGCAGGGCTGCAGCCTCAGCGCCTGCTTGCCGGGCCCGGCGAGGCGCCGCGGGAGCGCCTCGCACTGCAGCACAGAGCGCTTTCCTTTGCCAACCGGTAYGGAGATTTGCAGCCGCCGAGGACATGCACTTAAAATGGCACCTGTACAGATGTGCTGGCAGAGGGGCCCAGGGCGGCACCCTGCGCCATCAGCTGCCCCTGCCTCCGGGCTGCCCAGCTGTGCCCTGGCTCTCAGCGGCTCTCAGGACCCCTCCAGGGCCCAAGGCCTCGCTCAGGCTCTCCGGTCCCTTGCGGAGCTGTGACGGTGTTTGCACGGGCYTCCGGTTTGCAGCAGCTCTCGCACAGATTTCTTGCCGGACCGCTTGCAGACAGCAGGCTGAAGCCTGAGCTCAGCTGTGTGCATGCCTCCTTGCCACACCAGGGGAAAACAAAGCCTCGCTGAGCGGTTCGGGGGCTTGTACTTTAGGCCATAGGGAATGCACTGAGACATGCTGCTCTGCAGCCCTCTGAGCAGAGCAAATCATGTAAGGCTTTGCACTGTGGCCGGGGGACAAGGGCCTGACTGAAACCTTGAGCTGCCGCACCAGCTTCTTGCCCTCCCTGCCYGCTGCTGGCCGTGCCCCGCTGCTGTGGGGCAGAGGTGGGATCTGCCGGGAAACGGCCTGACAAAAGCCCGCGTTGTCCCCGGGAGCCTCTCTGGAGCACTGCGGGCGCCGCTGCCCTGGGGACAGAGGCGCTGGGCTGGCTCCTTGCGATGCAGGTGCACGCGGCGGCTCGCGCAGGCGCCGCTGCGTCGGGCAAGGAGAGCCGCTTGGAGCTGGTGTCGGCGAACGTGGGAGGAGAGAGGCAGGCGGGCTGGAGCGGCCAGGGCGGGCGAGCCCCCGGCGCGCGCCGCGCTGCCTTGTCCTGGCCGTGTTCAGCTTGTAGCAGGGATGAACGCCGCGGCAGGGCTGTTAGCAGCCTTATTAAAGGCTTGGGTCTGAGTCAATACGCGTGCTTCCCAGGTGGCTTAGCACGGTAATTCCTAGCGCTTCACAGCTCTTTGCCTGCACTGCTCGCTTGGAGGTTTCCCTATGCCGCTTAACCCCCAGCAATCCCTTCCGCCTGCTCCCTGCTCCTGTTCGTGTCTCGCAGGGAAGGGCCGGGCGGGCAGGTTGCACGCGTGGAGCCCTGGGGCTGCCAGCCCGCGTCCTCGGGGCACGTGCGTGGCTCTGGGGCACGGGCCACCCTTGCGGCCCTCGGCAAGGGCTGGCTGCCCCACAGCGGCCTTGGAAATGGCTGTGCTGGGCAGTGCCGTGGTTTCCACGTGCTGGAGCCCAGGCCCTGGGGAAGCGCCCCCAGGGCCACCACGGTTTCCATCATCGGGGCCTCCTGCTCAACCTCGGTGTGTAAAACAGGGCCGGGCCTTGCGGTGCTGACCTGCTGCCATCCGGACGCCTGGATGATGGAGGAGCCGGCGTGATTAAGCCATAAACAGATCATGCAACCTTTGGTCGCCGTGCGATTTATGAAGCTGCTGGAGCACGGGTGATTGAATGTGTAACGCTGGGTGCCCGGCTCGCATCTGCTCTATCCGCTCTGGTTAGCAAATATTTGCAGGCAGGAAGAGATAATCCCTCCTGATACAGGTATTTACCAACCACCTTGCGCGCCTGCCTGGTTCGCCGCCTGCCAGGCTGGCACGTTGCGGGGTGCTGCGCGAGGCCCTGCTTGCGGGCGCTGTCCGGGGTCCCGGCTGCTCCCGTCCCCGCAGAGCCCTCGCCCGGGCAGCCGGGGGCACGAGGGCAAGGGCTGCCCTCGAAAGGCACAAGCCGTTCCTCTTGCGGCAATAGCTGTGCCTCTGACACCAAAGGGCCCCCATGGAGCCGGCAGGCATGGCACTAGGTGTACCCTTCTCTTAACAAACACTTTCTTTTCAAGCTGGAGAGGTCCTGCTCAGCAGAGCGAAATCCCTGCCGGCAGAGACACCTGAATTGTGCAGTGTGCGCTTGCCCTGCAGCCCGGGGGTGTGTGAGCAGCAGCCCCTCTGCACAGACACCAAGGGTGGCCGTGGCCGGGTGTGCAGCCGAGGTGCTGCTTGGGGGGCAGCTGGGGCTCGTTAGGGCTCAAGGGGTGATTGCAAATGGGCACAGCTGGTGGGGCTGCCGAGGAGCTGATGGGCTGAGCTGCATGCAGAGGGGCTGCTTCCCGTTACTTCACCCTGGTGCTTTGGGCAGCAGTGAGCAGCCCCAGTGCAGAGCTGCAGTTCTCCGCAGGGCTCCTGTTCCGCCCAGCTCTGTGTCCTCTGCCCGGGATGCTGCAGCTCTGAGGTAGGTGCCTGTGGCCGCCTCGGCGCGTGGCCCGGTCCCAGCCCCTGCACGTGGGGCACAGGGACCGTGGGCTCTGGCAGAGACCTGGGGCTTGGTGTGTGTGTGTGCGCGTGCGTGYGTGCAGTAGTGGATTGTGCCTCTCCTCGCCGGTGCCTGCGGAGAGCTGGGCTGGCCTGAAGATACGTGCGCCGGGGTTTGGGCCTCCTTGCAATATAATTATGAGCGGGGGTGATTGATTGGGCTATTGATTAACTACTGTTGATTAGCGTTGCGTGGCTGGGAGAGAGCGAGGCTCCAGCCCATGCCCTCCCCACTGRCAACGACTTCATCCCGTCGCGGGGTCCGTTGCTGTTGTCCGGGTGCAACAAGCCCCGTCCTGCTGGCTGGGACGCGTGTCCCYGCTCGGGTGGCGAGTGGCTGCTTTGGGCTCCCGTCGGCGTCCCGGGCGTTCCCAGGTGCTCCCGCAGCGCGCCGGGAGCCGCAGGGGCTGGCGGGTGTCCCCAAAGCCGGGCGCGCGTCGCGGCGGCGGTGGCCGGGCTGCGGCTCGCCGGGGCTGCGCCGCGCAGCAATAAATGTTTCAGTCGCCCTATAAATAATGGAGCGAGTAAAGATGTTGTGTAAGTGGTGCTCTGGGTTTTGCCAGGAGGGATGTAGTTTGTTGTTGGGGTTTTTTCTTTTGTTGTGTTGTGTTTTCTRAGCTCGTGTTTTACCTTTTTCCCCCTTTTTTTTATCCAGTCCAACACAGAGAGCTTCACACTGGGGACTAGAGGGAAGGCAGCTCTGCTGCCGGGGAAGGGGAAGGTTAAACTGTTGCGGCTGAGGAGATCAGTGGCTACCGGTGTGCTCTGCCGCGCGCGGGGATGCACCCGGCGCYGCCGTGTGAGCAGCGGTGCCCTTTGCCAGGAGCCTGGTGCCCTTTGCCGCGCTGCCCGCCTGCCTCGCGTGGAGGGGCACGAGGGTCTCGGGCCGGCTCTGAGCTTCTGCGCTGGCAGAAGTGCGAGGGACTAGCGGGGACGCTCCTCGCTGAGCGCGGCGAGGGCCGGCTCTGCCCGCCTGCGCTGCTGCCCTCTGGCCGAGGCGCGCTAAGTGCAGGGCTGCTTTGGGAAGGGGCTTTGCTTCCCTCCTGGACTGGGGCTTTTGAGCAATCCTGTGTTGTTGTGCATCCTGCTGAGACTGAGCCAAATGTTCCGACAGCTGGTCAGACCCGGGATCGCCTCGGATTTGTGTGYAGGTGTTGTTGCAAACAAGATCTTAATTGATTTACCCGGACACATGACTCTTAACTTCGTGCTGGAGCCGAGCGTTTCCCCGTGCTCTCCACGTCGCGGCCAAAGYGCATCCTGGCTCGGACGCAACTGTGCGTGACCCGGACGGGTCTCCCCTGCCCTCGTGATGGGGAGAGCCCTTCCTCGTGCCCAGCATCCCTGCGCTGCTCTGGAGCCATGGATATTTCAGGGCTGCGCGCGGGGCCGGCAGGCTCGGGGGGACGTGGCTGCGACGTGGCGTCCCAGCCGTCGCCAGGGCAGGAGCCGGCCCTGGGGAGAGGCGTTTSCCCCTGCGCCGCTGCTGCCCGCTCCGGCGGCGCCCTCTCGGCGGCCGGGCCGGGCCAGCGGGGCCGCGTGTGCCCGCGGCGGGCGCAGCAGCCCGCCTGTCACCTCGCATGCTCGGAGAGGCAGCCTGAGCGGCTCGTCAGCCCGCGACAGCGGCAGCCGAGGCTTCGCTCTGTCCTCCATCACTTCCTGTAGCAAATCACTTCACTTACCCAGATGCGAGCGTACAGACACGCTGCCTTCGGGCTGCCCTCCTCTCTCCCGCGGAGCCGGAGTCTCTTACGCAAATCGCTTTTCACGCTTCCCTAATTGAAACTGTCAGATGGGCTTTACCTTCTCTTTGCGCGGGGATGCAGACATATTAATTCCACTATGGATATCCTAGCAGCTAGGAGGGATCGATACAGGGAGGTTGCGTCTGWGGCATATATCTRTATATCTATCTATCTCACTGGAGTGTCTCCAGCAACGTTGCGCGAGGAGAGCGGAGCCAAGCACGTGCACGCGAGCGCACGTTGAGCCGTGTAGGAGGGGAGCTCTTTTCTGGCCCTGGGGACGCGGGTTTTCCCTGCCTTGCTGTAGGGCCGTTGCGCGCGGGGCTGTGTGCAGGACGGTTGTCCGTCTGCACCTAACCCGGGYGTTTTGGCTGAGCCGTGGCACGGGCGCCCTTGGTGCGTGCAGCCTGGGCCCCGGTGCGGGATTCGCCCCCGGCGCAGGGCTGGCCTGGGGGCTCCCGCGGGCGCCTGCCCCCGCTCCCTGCCCTCCAGCGATCCTCGCTGTGGGGATTTGCGCTCTGATTGTTTTCAAATACTGCTCTGTGTAAAATTTGATTTGAGGAAACATTTTTCTCCCACATGCTGTAGGATTGAGGGCGTGTAATCCCTCCTAAACCGCCCGGCCGCGGTTTGTACGGCAATGCCGGTATCAGAGCTAACAAAAGGGGATTAGACGGGAAAATTCTGCATGAAAACCTGCCACTCTTTGAGGGCTTTTAGTACAAAGAAGATAAGATAGGTAGAGCAGAGCCATTTTTAACCCAGTTTTTAATGCACTCAGTGCCTGCCGCTCAGCTGTGAGGCTGGGGGGGACGGCGGTGGCTTTAACCCTTCCTCTGCCWCTGGGCTGCCCGCGGCCGCTGTTTGGCATGCTCGAGGCAAGCCCCTTGGCGGGCAGTGTCCCGGCGAGCCACACCGCGGTGCGCTTGGAGGGGTGCCCGCCCGCCCCCCGCCCGGGCTCCCGGGGCTCCCCCCATGGGCGCTTTGCTCCCTCGGCCGTCCCTGCGTCGCGGCCACGCGGGTCCCCGCTGCGCCGCCTGTCACCTCCCCGTCACTCAGCGTCGTGGGGACAGCTGTCAGCCYGCGCGCGCGCTACGGGAGCGCGGCGAGTGCCAAGGCGCATCAGGCCGGGCGAAGAGATGCTCCGGGGGAGATGAAAGGATCCCTTCAGTGGAATTCATGTGGAATAAGCTTTCCACAGGAGATATTTCCTCCTAATCCTCCTTAGTGCTCCGCTGATGCCTCGAAGCACCAGGGGTTTATATGCCTTTTAAAAATTCATTCTCTGCAATGTAACGGTGGGCTTGTGTATTATCCATGGAAATGACCAGTCCTTTCCGGAGCATGGCTCAGCTTGTAGACTGGCGACACAAGTGGTGCAGTGAGTTCCCTGTGCAAACATTACACCAAATTTGCCACTCTAAGGGACAAATGCACCTGGTGCACTGTTGTACTGCAGCTGGTGGGCRCTTTTGAGGCGTCAGGGAGCTGCAGGGAGCAGCGCCGGGGAGAGGTGTGCGAAGGTGCTGTGGGCACCCTGTGCTSCGGCCACATGCACCTACCGTTGCCTCAGCCCCTGCCCATCTGCCGCTGCTAATTGCAGCTGGACTTAAAGCGTAATAGTGCACTTACCAGGTCAGAGGATGCCGTTCGTTATTACACTTGATTACCGCTAAAACCTGTCTGATACCCGGATTTGCGGTGCGGCTGCAGAGCAGCCGGGCTCTGGCTCGCGCCCGGCGAGCCCCGGCGCTGCGGGCGGGGGGCCGGGAGGGGAAGGGAAGCGCGTTGCCCTTCCTGCGCGGCCAAGGGCGCCCTGGGCATCGGTGCCCTCTGCAGCTGGACGGTGCCCCGTGAGCGCGAGCCCGCCGCTGGCTCCGGAGGCTGCGGAGGTGGCAGCAACGGGGCCAGCGTTGCAGCGAAGGAGTAACGGGCGGCGCTCAGCTCGGAGCGTGCGGCGGCCTACCAAGGAGTAGGAAATTAATTATCTTCTGTAATTAGTGTAATGACCTCCACTATTAGAGGTTATTTACAGCGGGAATAAAACTTCCCCTATGGATGTCACGCTGCGCGGGCAGAGCGTGCGGGCTGCGCCGGGGCCGSGGCGGGCGCCGCGTCCCTCGGCCGCGCTCCCCGGCGGGACGGGAAAGGGCCCGCGCCGCTCACCGGAGCAGGACTTGACATTTCAGCGCGGAGTATCATGACTCCTGCATTATTAAAGCGGCAGAGATAAAATGCCGTACCTGTCACTGAGAGCCTGCATCAATAATTTAGCTTGGCACCTGGTGATTAAAATGAAATAAGCACTGGCCCCGTTGCCTTGCAGGGACCGGCAGCGCTGGGTCTGGCCAGCTGCRCTGTCGGCGGCTCCCCACGTGCCGCCAGAGCAAAGGCAGCGCTGGGGCCGTGCTGCGCGAGCGTGGCCGCTGTCCTGCAGCGGCAGCCCTGCCAGGGGCCGGAACGTGGCGATTCCCGTGGGATTTGGGTTGGCGATGGAGGTGGCCGGCGGGGAGAGGCGGCTGCCGCCGCGGGCTCCTGCGAGCCGAGCGGAGCCACGCTCCTGCGAGGAGGGCGGCTTCCTTCCAACAGGCCCTTAATGTAATTTGCGCGTACAGTCGAGGGCTTTTATAGCTTAATATCCCAGTGTTTGTGGCGCATCCCGGAATTTAAGTGTCTTAAACGTAATTATTGTTAATTGCTCGCACGATTCTGTAAACTCATCCAATTAAAAAAAAAGTTATTAACTTTATAAAATATTGCAGGCATCCCACAGTGCAATATATTTGCAGGAAATAACAGCACGAGCTGGCAGAGCTAATATGTAATGAGGTAAATCAATGGCACCTTTTAGTCACTGCCGCCTTTTCCCCTCTCCCCAAAATGCCTTGGAAATGCATCCCCTTGTCTGCTCCCCGTGAGGGCTGCAGGACGGGGTCCCGTCCTGCTGGACGGGGTCCCGTCTCCTTCTCGGTGCCCTGTGCCTCCCGCYGCCATCCAGGCGCGGAGCCGGGCTGCATCCGGCAGCACAAGTGGAGCCACGGGCTCGGCGGGCGCTGGCGATTAATCCGTCACCTAAACGGCAGGGTGTGCAGGTAGATTTTCCGTGTGAGGGGGCCGATGATATAGTGGCTTCTGGGCCGGTGCCGGGCTGGCGGAGCGCGTGCACGGAGCAGCATTTGTCGGATTAATGAGGCGGTGTAAATTACATCCCCGGTTTTCCCTTGCACTTCCCGCCGCCCCCTCCTTCCCCTCCCAGGGAGGGCGGCCCTGCGCCGGGACCGAGGTGCCCGTCACAGCCCCTCCGGGGGCACCAGGAGGATGCGCACGGAGCTGCCTCCCCCTTCCCTTCCCTTCTCTTCCCTGGGAGGCGCGCTGTAATGGGGATTGATCTCTCTATTAGCTCGGCAAAGGGCAGCCGCGTTTTACAGGCAGAGCAACCTTTGCATCCGGATGCAGCAAGCGCCTTTGAAGCGGAGGCTGCTCCGTGCCGCGCAGGGGGACYGGAGCCTGGCAGGACGAGTCCCCCCAAAGCCCGGGGAAACAGCGGGCTCTCCTGCCGTGCAGCGCGGGAGCGGTGCGCCTGGCAAGGCAGCAGCTGCCTTTGGCCGAGGGTGCCCTCGGCACTCCCTGGGAGCGCCGAGCCCTGGAGGGCAGAGGCCAAACTCCTTCCGGSTCCCGTGCACCTGAGCCTCACCTTTCCCAAGCCCCGTCTCTCCTGCCCGGGAATTGGGGGCCTTCCCTGTGACCCTTGCCAGCAGTGCCCCGGGAAGCGGCCCGGCTCGTGTGCCAGGCGGCGGTGGCGGCCGCGCAGAGCCGCACTCCGGGGCGCTGGCAGCGCGGGCAGGGCCCGCGGCGGCTCGCCCTGCGCCCCCGGCCCCGTTCGGGAGCGCGCCAGGCCTGCCTAATTGGCTCCCGTGCCGCGCGTGCCGCACGGCCGGCGCATCCTAATGAGCGCGTCGCGCGCCCGCCTCCCCGCGAGGGGAGCGCCCTGCTTAGCATTCCTGCCAGGCGCGCGCAGCTGCGCGTGCCAGGGGAGCCGCGGCCCCGCGGGGTGGCCGTCCGCGCCTGCGGCCCGCGGGGCGCCTTTCCCGGCGCTCCATGCAGGAGTGGGAATGGCGGGCTGCAGGGAACCATCGAGGGCGAGTTACTGGTGGGGAGCGCTCGGATGCGGGCACCGAGTGGGGACCCTGTGGAGCCCCGGGTGACTGATGTGATGCTTGGAGCTGGGCCCAACCTTCCCAGCCCTGCTTTTCCCCTGCACCCCGTCCTGATATTCCGTGGAAAATGCTTTGGAGAACGGAGCAGGCGATGCACACCTTGCTCCTTAGGGAGTTAAGCTCTTGTTCTCGGGAGGGATGCTCCCCCCGTCTCCCCCTCGTGCTCTCCCCTCCTGCCTTTGGCTGCCTGTCATTTTTGCCCAGATGAAAGGMGGACGGGGCCGCGCTGTGCGCATGTTCGGAGCGGCGCCTCTTCGCAGCGCTGCGCTGATGGCAAGCCGTAATGACAGCTTCCAGCTTCTCTGCATCACAAATGAAGTGCATGCAAATGGCTAGTCTCGAACGAGGGGAACTGAGAGCCCGGGCGCCCTGCCTCCCCGTGACCCGTTCCCGGCCCCGAAACGGTTAACGCCGGCGCGGGGATAGCGGGGAGCCGCGGTTTCCACTCTGCTAGAGCCCAACCTGTTAGTGCAGAGCTCTGTGAAGAATGTCAGGGATTTGTTCCAAGCGTTATCGAGATGTGGCTTTACATCTGTAAATCCTTTTCYGCATGGCAGCGCAGCCGCGAGGCTGCCCCCGTGCAAGGTCTGCGCGGGCGGCACTCGGCCCCGCGCACGCTCTGCGCGCGAGCCGCCGGGGAAGCTCGGGCGAGGCGGCGCCGTTAAGGCCAGCGCGGAGAGGTTGGGCCGGCGTGGCCGGGGCGCCGGCGTGGCCGCGGCGCCGCGTGCTGCTCGCCCGGGTCGCGATGCCGCCCTTGCGCCGGTGCGCCGCGCTCGCGTGTGGCTGCGTGTGAGTCTCGGTGCCGTCCGGAGCTCTGCCGGCACAGTGCGGGGCGGCACAGCGCGGGGGGTGCGCGCGCACCACAGGCCCTTGCGAGCCCGAAACTGCCGCTGCRGAGCTTGGCGAGGCACCGGCAGCTTTTCCGTAGCCGTGTCCGTGTCTCGAAACGGAGCAATACGCAGCTKCCTCCTCCTCTTCCTTGTTTTGCTGTCACTCCCAAGTGCCTTGGCTTTTGCTTGATTTCTAGCTGSATGGGCATTTTTTTGTTTGTAGGCTAATGATTTTCAAATATGCTTTTGTGCTGCATTTGATGAATGTGTTCTGCACCTGTAGGGTGGCCTTCCAGTCAGAAAGGGGTCTGGAAAGTGCGGGGACTTGGCGTTTTGCTGTGTGGCAGCAGAGCCTGGGGCTTCGTCGGGCAGCATTGCTGCAGCTTGGGGTCACAGAAACCTTGTTGCCTCCCCTGTCTTTGTCTCGCTTTGCTTGTCGAGGGGACCCTGCTCTGCTCCTGTCCCTTGCCCACCGTCTACACAGTGTCCTGTCCGCACCACTTGGCGTGTCCTGGGTGCTGCTTTGAGGTGGATTTGAGGCCTGACACAGGCATGGGGGCATGGAGTCTGAGTAAGGATAACTTGGAGGCAGGGTTGGGGATCAATCCYGCAGGATGCTGCCGAGCAAACGGGCAGGTGCCGCTGCCTCCCCGGGGAAGGAGCGGGGGGAAGCCCGTGGGGGTGTGACAGCGTCGCAGTGATAATTCTGCAAATTCCAGAGCATTAGTGTTATAAAACGTCGGGCTGATATCTGCCTCAGCGTTAAAGCTCTTAATGCACTTTATCCTTTCCAAGTCATGGAGCACCAAGTTAAAGCAGGAGACAAATTGGTTGCGGAGCAGAGGCTCAGCGGGAGAGAAGGGGCTGCCGTGGCGCGGGGCTGCGTGCAGGTCCTGTCCTTTGGCCCCTCTGCCCCGGGGGCCCAACGGCAGCAAGGCACGCTCGCTGCAGCGGGCAAGGCCTGGCTCGTGCTCGAGCCTCCCAAAGCTGCATGGACAGCCACGCACGGCTGCTAATGGGCTTGGAAAAGGCCGGATAGCGCCAATGGGCACGGCRGCGTGCACAAACCCACCCTGCCTGCAGCCACGTCTGCAGGAGGGGCTCAGGGAAGAGGAGGCAAGTGGGATCCCCCCTTTCTTGCGCTGCCTGGGGCCGTTCGGAGCCGCGGAGCGCAGAGAGCTGCCGCGTGTTCCCCGTGCCCTCGCAGCCCACGGCAGCTCCCGAGCTCCTCGGCCCTCGAAGGCGCGTGCATCGAGCAGCCGCGGTATGGGGCTGCTGGCGAGCAGCCGGGCGCAGCGCGCGTCGGCAGCAGCGCTGGCATCCCGCGTGAGCCCTGGCCTTGTCCCGGGACTCGATGCCCGTCCCGCCGGCCACTGCCTTTAAAGCAGTTCTCCTGCTCCCTGGGGTTTAGTGCTTTAGTCAGGGCTTTGTCCTGCCTAAGCGCGCGTGCCTTACGCCAGCTTATCCTGGTCCGGAGCGGCCCAGCCGCCCCAAGCAGCGCTGCTCTGCTCTCGCGCACGAGCCGTGTGCTTCCCACACTGCAAGTTAGGAGCTGGTGGCTGCTCATTTTTCATCGCCGTGATAAAAAATCTCATGCAATCATCAAAAAATAAAGCAGCGTTTTTCATGTCTTTGCCATTAGGGATGTCTCTCGCTGCCACTCTCTCTTTCCCCTCCTACCCCCCAAATTACTGACATCTCAGCACTCTTTAAACCTCCTGGAAATTCCCTTTGGATGGCAGGAAAGGGTGATGGGAGTCGGAGAAATCCRTCAAGCCGTAAAATTCCAGAAGTAGTGCGATCCCTTAATAAAAACATTTTTTATTCGGAGGCGTAAATGTTATTTTTCCAAAGGCATGGTCCTGAATAGGGCTATTCGTTCTTGTCCTTTAGCGTAAGAGATTACAACTCTGGGGAGACGTTCTCCCGCTTTAGCAGCCATAACCTTACATTTATTGTGCGTGCGGCCACAGCAGCCCCTCACATAATTTAGTTTAGGACTGTGAAATTTGCCTTCAAAACTGAAATTGAATCCCATTCTCTGCCTTCAGYGGTGTGATGGGTTTCTGCGCTCTCTCCTTCCCAAGGATGTTTGCAGTTATTGATGCTGAGCGTGGCTATTTATCACAGACAATACCGAACAAAGAAGAATTTATTAATCAGGCTCCCGTTCCCATATGCTTTCCCGAGGAAGCCGGAGCCCGCTGTTTTCTCCTGCCCCATTTATATCCGCACAGCTTTGCTCCTGTCCACTCGCATTAAGTGCTCGTGGAGGCGGCGGGTTTGCTCGGCAGCGTATGCGCCGGTCGGATGTCCTGCGGCGGGGAGAGCTCCGTGGGTTACGGGCAGCAACGCGCGCAACAGCGCGGTGCGCGCGGGCGAGCCTGGGTGCCGGCGCGGGC
>NW_020455480.1:171924-236517 GCF_003342845.1 Nothoprocta perdicaria
GAGGGCGAGGCGCCGCGCTGCTTCCCTCGCGGCGCTGCGAGGGGGAGCCGCGCCGATAATTAGTGCAAATATTTTGAGTACCGAACTCATCACGGTCTTTTGTGGCGGTGACAGGCAGTGACCCGCGACGCASTCCTCCTTCCTTAATGCACCTGGAATGTGTAATTAGGAGGTGACTAAAAGGCTCTTGATCACGCTTTGTTTSCTAACGCATCAGGCGGTGTTATGCAACCTGTCCCCTCCTTCCTCGGCTGTCACCAAGGCCCCCACCTGCTAAAGGCAGTGACTGATGCTCGCCTGCTTTCCAGGCCGCCCTGCGCGGGCAGGTGCCCGTGCGTGTCCGGCCTGCCTGCCTGCCTTCCCCTTGGCCTGCGCTCCCGGGAGTCGTGCGTGAGGTGCTGCTCTCGCGAGGTGCCCTCAGCACTTGGGAATCGCGTCCCCTTTGCGAGCGGCGCCTGGGCGGGGGGCCGCGGGCAGAAGGGAGGGGGTGGGAGAGCAGGAGAGGCAGGCGGGCACGTGCGGCGCTGCACTGCAGTCTCTTGTGCTTTCATTGACGGTGTTATTTGCCATGTATGAAAAGCATTTCCAGAGTTAATTTGCATACTGCAAACAGTTTGTATTGACAAAATTGCATTTTTTTGTGTGGGGCTGCTGGCAAAGCTGGCTGCGGCTCAAGAGTGCACTTTATCCGGCCAGCAGGACTAGAGGAGGGAATTTGTTTAAAGAKGAAATAAAAAACAAAGGCAGCCCCTGTTTTTAATACAATACGGCCCGGCGGTAATCTCTGGAGCAGCCGGCAAAGGCCGCAGCGAGCTCCATCTGTGGCATTTGAATATGCAGCATTGTCTGCCTCGAAGCGCGCCCCGGCGCGGGCGCGTGTGAGATGCGCGATGCTGTCATCTTCCCAGGTCACATTTGGATGCTGGAAAGTCGCAGCAGCRGCGACGCGTTCGGTGGCGGTGCCCTTCCCGTATCAGCACGCGTCTCTTGGAATCGCTGCTGCAGGATTCACGGCGCAGCCCGTTTGTGCGGGCCCTCCCCGCCAGCGAGGCGCGCCGGGCGCTGCTCCCGTGCGCAGGGCAGCCGGCACGCGCCTGCTGGCTGCGGGGATGCTGCCCGCACGGAGCCTCCGCTCCCGGTGCCGCACCTGGGAGGGAGGGAAGGAGGCAGCCGGGGACGGAGGGAACACGCCTTCCCCTGGCTCCTCGCAATGGGAAATTCTGGGRAACGTTTTCATAGCAGGCTCCTTTGAAAATGGCCCCCATGCTGTGATCGCCTTCGATTATCATTTGCTGCGAAAAGGATCAGCTTTTTTGTATCAATACCTGGCCGTTAACCAAGGGCTGGTTTACTTCTTTAGCTGTGTTGGGGAGGAAAGGGCTGCCGGGAACGGAAGCGTGTCCAAGTAGGGAATTGCTTGTGCCGACGCYGCTGGCGCAGTCGCTGGGCTTGTGTGGGCTTTGGGGCGGCCGGGCCGCGGGCCGGACGAAGGTGCGCGCAGGGGGGAGCCCCCGCTGGCCCCTCTCTGCCTGCCGCGGGGTCAGTGCGCAGGGCGCTCCGCGCCCCCGGGCACCTGCGTGGGGTGTGCCCGCGCAGAGCCTCGCRGAGCACGGGGCTCCCCTGCACGAGCAGCCCCTCGCGCTGGGTTGATCTGCCCGCAAAGCTCCTGTCGCCAAAGCCACTTSCAGCACAAACTTAATTATATCTCTGTGGAGAGCAGCGGGGAGGTGATTTATGGCTGCCTCCGCCTTCCCCYGGCGCCTCTGTGCGCCGGTGCCACGCGGGGCTTGTGCTGGGCCGGGCATGAGCGCTTGCTGGTGATGCCGGGGGACCGGGAGCTCCCACCGCCCGTCCCCAGGTAGATTAAAGCATCTTGGAAAAAACCCTCCTCTCTTCTGAAGAGTTGGAGCCGTGCGGAGTCTGCCAGCCCACCTGCTAAGTTGTCCCAGCGTTTTGCTCCTTGTTGCTAGGAAATTGAGCCTTACTTCAAGGTTAGGCTTGTCTAAGCTGAGCCTGCCGGCCCACCCCACCAGCGTGCCGGTGCGTCCTTGTCGGGGAGGCCCTGGAGCTCTGTGCCTGGCGCGTGGGCTGCGTGCAGCCCCGCGGTGAGCCCGGGTGCCCGTGCTGCTCGCGCCTGCCCGCGCGAATCTGCCCGCCCCGAGGCCGCGCTGGGCTCCCGTTGGGCGCCGCAGCTGCTGCCCGGCACGGCTGCACGAGCCCCGAGGTGCCTCTGGAGGACGCGGCCTCGCCGCTCGCTCCGCAAAAGGCCCCCGTCGCTTGTGCGTTTGCCTTCCCCCGTCTGGTCGCAGCGCGATTTACTTAGCGAGGCACAGAAATCATTACATATGCTGCTAGTGGCCTGGTTAATTAAGATACATAGTTCTCTGGATAGGCGAAGGCGACCTATATTTCCTGTACGTAGGAAGACATCTGTCAGCTTGCACAGCTACGTATCCCCGTGCAGGTTGCTCCCGCTTCCTGCAGGCTCTGAGCTGCCACTGTTGTAGGCTCTGGTGCCGACCAAGTTAATTTTGAGATGACTGTTACTATTCTCAACATAAGGAAGGGCATATTTAGCCTCTCAGTACGCGAGGAGGCAAAACCCCCTGCGTGTTTCTAGTAATTTTTCCCTAACAGTTTRCGCAAAACAACAACAACAAATCCTATTTGGTTTCGGCAAAAGAATATGTTTGAGGGCGATCGTAAAATGGCTTATTTTTAAATCTGCAGATGGTTTCCCCATACTCCTGCCCAGCTCGCTGCAGCTTTCCAGCTCAGTAACCCGCGTTGCCGCGTAGCCGAGGGCTGTGGAGCAGGCGCTGTGCTGGCGCGCGCGCCCCGTCGCGGGGGCTCCCCTCGCGCGCCGCGCGTGTCCCGCCGGCCGCACGTGTCCCGCGTCGCRGCCGCGCTCCTCCCCGCGCGGCTTCCCGGGAGCGGGAGCGAGGGATGCAGGAGCTGCGGGAAAGCTCCCCGGCTGCGCTCGCGGTTACGCTCCGCTTCCCGCTGCTGGGGARGCGATCGCGGCTTTGCTCGCTCGCTCGCTTTCTTTGTTCGTGTGTTGTTTGCCGTTCCAATTATTGAGATTTCACTGCAGGGCAAAACAGGCGCTTGACACTGCAYGGGGGGGACGTAAGCGCTGTGTTGGGCAGCAGCCTGGCTCTTGCTGGCATTGCGCTGGAATCAGTTCGCCAGGCTCACCGGGGTGGCCAAGGTTCGCAAGGTGCGATTGCAGCTGCTGCGCTTTGCCCCTCCTGTGATTTTGGTAGCCAGGGTGCTGGCAGAGGGCAATGGGCTGCAGCCCTTGTTGTSTGTTCCTCTTTCTGCCGTGCTCCGCACTAGTCTGGGGTGCTCGAGAGCAAACTTGTTGGTCAGGGCCATTCAGAACTGGTGGTGCAATGCCAGCAAGAAACAGCAGTGAAGGAACCCGGGAAACGTGCTGGGGAGCGGCGAATCAGTCCAGGGGAAGCCGTGCGGGAGGCGGGGACGGCCCCTTCTCCGTGTGCCGGGTACTGCTGCGTGGGGCAGCGCCGGGACCTGTGTGCGCGGGAGCAGCAGGGGTGCCCAGGAGGGGCCCTGGCGTCGGGGCTGCGCTGCGCTGCTCCCGCCAGGCCGCCCGCTGCGGGGGGCTCGGCAGCACGGGGCCGGCGCGGCGCCCGGGGAGCCTCTGCTCGCCCGCCGCCCCAGGCTGACGAGCGCCAGCTGACACAACAAGGCAGCATTAGCCTAATTATGGCCACGAACGCTACCTCGGCGCTGCCTTTTCCTCTCCCTTYGCAGCGACTTCCTGTTTTCCTCTTTGAGATGCAAATTTTTGCACAGTCCTCAATGCAGATTCTGCTCTCATTAGCATGAAATCTGGCGAGGAGCTGCCGTTCTGTGCAGCGCGCGCGGCGCGGGGCGGGGGGAGGCAGCGGCAGCGCTGCAGCGACGCCGGCCCCATCGGGGCCCCCCCGCTGCAGGGACAGCCACCCCCGGGGCCGTCGCATCTGCAGGGGCACCGCGCGCCCGCCGTGCCCGGCCCGGGCTGCCCCTAGGCACCCTCCCGTGTTGCTGCCTCCTGCAAAAGGAGGCTCGGTGGGACYGGCGGTTCAAAAATTATGCTAGAAAAATTATTTTGAAACGGATTTTTCTTTTAGCTTCTGTTTGTAATGCCTGCCACGGTGTGCAGCACCAAGCTGGGCAAGGGCTCGTAATGTTTCTAAGGCAGACGCGCTGTTTTGTGAGAGATGTCATCTCCGTAATATTTAACCRTCCTTGGCGATGAGAATAGCGTTTCCGTGGCAGTAACGCGGGCGGTTTAGCAATGCGGGCGCTGGGCTGGGCACCGCGGCCRCCTCCCCCTTCCCCGGGGCGGCACGTAATGAGTTTGATAAGAAATTGTCTCCTTAACAGGATTAGCCATGGAAATCGCTAGTCCCCTCCTATCCGTTTTGTAATGCTCTTCATGCAGCGCTTGGTTCTGAGCCGCGCTCGGGTGTCTCGAGGCTGCTGCGGGAGATGAGGCGCTGCCCCTGCAGAGACGGGGTCTCTGCCCCCCGTCCCGGGAAGGCAGGGGGACGGGCACGGGGTGGATGTGTCCTGCGTGCAGGGGCATTCCTCTTGCTTGCGTTTCCCCGGCGCACGCGTGGGCACAGGAGCCGCGGGGCTGTGCCGAGGTTTGCAAGGGGAGCGCGCGCCCGGCCGCCCTCCGCTCTCGGGCTGCAGCGCCCGGGCAGCCGCGCGGCCGTGGCGGCGGCTCCCGCCGCTTCCTCGAGACGACATTTCTAGGGCAGGCGAGTTGCACTCGAGCGGCGCCCCGTCCCTCCCSGAGCGGCGAGGAGGAGCGAGGAGCCCTTCGGTAGGAAGTGTGACCCACTTCTGGCACTGGAGCGCTGCTGTGTGGACGCCCGCGCCGCTTTGGGGGTGTCTGGCTGCTGCACGGCTGTGTGCGTGGCCACCGAGGAGGGATGCGCTGCCTTTGAAAGGCACTGGGAGCCCGTGGCTGCCGTGCACGTCCCCGGGGAGCCGCTGTGCAGGGAAACATGTAAATAAATCTGTCAGATACTGTGCAGCTCTTATTAAATTTGCATAGGGCTGGAGTTGCGGTTCCTATTTAACGTCTCCGGGGTGCGCAGAGGGACCTTTCATCTGGGAGCTGTGTGCATCGCTCACCGCTGCCCTGCGCCGCGCGGGCGAAAGGGGCCGCGGCGCTCGGCCGCGGAGCCTCCCTCCGGCCGCCCCGCAAACTCGCTGCCCTGGGCGGCTGCGGCTTCCCTGGCCGGCCTTTCCCCAGGGAAGTGCCTGTCACTTCGGAGGTGGCCAGCAAGAGCACCGAGCACTGATTGGATTTGTCCGGGATGCCGCGGATGCATATGCTCCAAGTGCGCCTAATTCATAAATGCTGGCACCTATTGATTGCCTAGCAGTTAAAATAGACTGCGTGAGGAAATATTGGCCCCGGAGTACCAGGGGAAAGTTATCTCATTAGTCTTATAAGCTATAAAATGTGCTCTCTCCCGCAGCCCCGACCTCATTGTTTTTATAAATCTATATTGGATAGAGCAGTAACTGGTAACCTGTATTGACTGTAATTTTTCTCCTGCAATTGGAAGGCTCTTGGGAGCGACACGGTGCATCCGTGGCCGCTGCTGGCGAAGGCATGTGCGGAGGGTYGGGGCAGCAGGGTCTGTGTGCCCAGGTGCCCCGCGGTGGCCAGCCCTGGAACAGAGCTGCCCGTTGGCTTCCTGCCCGTGGCCCTTCCCGAGGGACGGCAATGGGGAGCAGCGGCAGGAGACCCGGATGCCTGGGCTGGCGGGTGCGGGCAGAGCGGCTTTTCCGAGGCAGCAGCTCAAGTCTGGCGCGGGGAGTTATTAGAGTCGCATCGCGCCGGTCGGGCCACGTTCTTCATCCTAGGCTTCCCGTAAAGCGTTTCCACCTCCTGGCAGGCACAAAGATCTGATTTTATTCTGTGACCTTGGCCGTTAATCTYGCTCGCAGACGCGGCGATAAGTCAGTTCTGCGAGGGCTCGTCAGAGCCGCTCGCGTCGGCCGCTGCCCCGCGTCTTTCCCCCGCGAGCGGAGCGGTGCTCCTCGGCCAAGGCACTTGTCCCATTAGCTGAAGGCAGCTCGAGGCCGTGCTGTCCCGGTGTGTTGCCCTCGTGCTTGGCGTAGCGGCGTCTTCCGAAGCGCGAGTTGCCRGGGGACGATGCCTCTGGCTGCTGCGGCCGCTCCGGGCTCGATCAGCGCTTGCGCAGGCGCCAGCCGCGTCCGCTCCGTGCGCTCGGTGCGGGGCCGGCGGCAGGGCCCGCCGAGGGGCCGCGGTGCTGTGCGCGCAGCTCCGCGGCGGCGGCGCCTCGCCCGGCGCGTGCCAGCCTCCGCTTGCCCACGCGCGGCGCCGCAGGGAGCGGGCAGGGCAGCGCGCGGCGCCGAGCGGCGCCCGGCCTCAAAAGCGCCTCTGCAGGAGAGCTGGAGCGTCCGCGCCCTGCGGCACGCGCGCTCCCGGCACGCAGAAAGCTGCTGCCCGCCGCCCGCCCCGGCGTCGCGGGGCTCGCGCGCCTGCGTCGCTGCTGTGCGCTCACCTTCCTCCTCGCCCCGCCTCTTCTCTCCCCAGAAAATCGGTTTTTTATTACTTCCTACGGGGGTTTGTACATATCAGACGTGCAGAAGGAAGATGCCTTGTCCACCTACCGCTGCATCACCAAGCACAAGTACAGCGGCGAGACGCGCCAGAGCAACGGAGCCAGGCTCTCGGTGTCAGGTGAGCGCAAGGGGACGCGATGTGACGGCGCGGCGCTACTTGCGCAACGCTCGGTGCCTTGTTCCACGTCCCCAGCGCCTTGGGTCCCCCCTGGGTCGCTGCCTGCACACGTGGCATTTGGCTCCTGCCGGGGAGTGCTGGGAGAGGCTCCTTTCCCTTGGAATTTAGTTTCACGCCTGAGACGTGGTGATTAATTTTCTCCTTTTGKAGCTGCCTGGCGAGCCCCTTCGCTTGTAAATTTTGGAGCGTGCCACCAAATTTGTGTATATTGGTCCAMTTAGGTGTCACCTTGAGTAATTTGCCCGTCGTGGTGCTTACGTGCACCCGTGCCGGCTGCCTCGCGCTGCTGTGCCGCCGTGCCCGGGGCGGCAGGCGACCGTGCGCGCGGGCTGTGGCGCCGCGGCGGGCGCAGGGCCCCACGCGCCTGCTGTCCCCGTGCAGACCCTGCGGAGTCCATCCCCACCATGCTAGACGGCTTCCAGTCGCGCGAGGAGCGCGCCGGCCGGCTGCTGGAGCTGCCCTGCATCGCCTCGGGCTACCCCAACCCCGCCGTGCGCTGGATCAAGGACGGGCGCCCGCTGCCCGCCGACGGCCGCTGGAGCAAGCRCATCACGGGCCTCACCATCAGCGACCTGCGCGTGGAGGACAGCGGCACCTACATCTGCGAGGTCACCAACACCTTCGGCTCCGCCGAGGTCACCGGCACTCTGACGGTCATAGGTAAGAGCTGCCGGGGATGGGGCCTTTGCGGGAGGGAGCAGCCTGTGTCCTGCCACTTGCTCCGCACACGCCGGGGCTCCTGCTCTTGCTGGGCCCCTCAGCCGCTGCTCCGTTTGCTCTCGCACAGACCCCCTGCGCGTGACGCTGACACCAAAGAAGCTCAAAACGGGCATCGGCAGCACCGTGATCCTGTCGTGCGCGCTCAGCGGCTCCCCGGAGTACGTCATCCGCTGGTACCGCAACACGGACCTCGTGGTGGCGGACGACTACATCTCCATCCGCGGCATCAGCAACGAGACGCTGCTCATCACGGCCGCGCAGAAGAGCCACTCGGGCGCCTACCAGTGCTTTGCCACGCGCAAGTCGCAGACGGCGCAGGACTTCTCCATCATCACGCTGGAGGGTGAGCTGGCTTCCTCGGCGCGCCGGCGGAGCCCGCGTGCCGCCCCTGCGCCGCGGGGCCCGTGCCGGCGAGCCGGGCGCGCTGCGGCGGGCGCCGCTAGCGAGGGCACGGTGCGGCTGCTGCGCCCTAACCCCGCTGCCGCGGGCCGCCCCCAGATGGGACCCCCCGCATCGTCTCCTCCTTCAGCGAGAAGGTGGTGAACCCCGGGGAGCAGTTCTCCCTCATGTGCGCCGCCAAGGGCGCCCCGCCGCCGACCGTCACCTGGGCCCTGGACGACGAGCCCATCCAGAGGGACGCCGGGCACCGCACCAACCAGTACACCATGTCGGACGGCACCACGGTGAGCCACATGAACGTGACGAGCCCGCAGATCAAGGACGGCGGCGTGTACCGGTGCACCGCGCGGAACTCGGTGGGCAGCGCCGAATACCAAGCGCGAATAAACGTAAGAGGTGCCTGTCTACTTTTAAATATCAGAATAGGACTTTTACGGGGCTTTTGGTTTTGTTCTGTCTCCTCGTCCCCCCGCTCTGCTCCTGGCCGTGCCGCGCTCATCCCTGTGCGTGGCCTTGCCCTGCCACGAGCGCTGAGCTTCCCCGGGGTGCAGCGGTGCCGCGACAAGGTGCCCATCTTCCCCCTTCCCTCCCCATTCCCCGCTCCGTTCCCGCGGCGCCTGTGGCCCCAGGAACGCGCGTTGCAAATGGTGATGAGCCAGTACGTGAAATCGTGGAAAATGAGCTTGCCTTTGTCGTGTCTGTAGCGCCTTTGTGTGCTAAAAGCCGTGGCCACGTTAATCGCGGTGTCATTACGGCGCGAGCATGGCGTTCGGYGCGCTGCAGGGAGCTCTGCCACGCCACGTCCCAGGCACGAGGCCCGGGACCGGCCCCTGCCCATCGCTAAATGCCAGCTAAAGCCTCGCATGTTGTAGGTGTGAGCTGGGCACAGCCAAGGTAGCGGGAATTTATCTGCTGAGAAAGAGGTTTGAGGGCTGTGTTTGCCTGTGTGTCAGGTTTGCAATGGATCTCGTGGCTTTTTGGCTGGGTTCCCAGGAGAGTCTGAGTTTTGCTGCCATTTGCTGCTAAATTTGGAGCAGGTTCATCTCCCTGGCACAGAAGCAATAGGGATGTTTCCAATGAGGATGTTTCGCTGTCCTCTTTTCCCCCCTCTCKCAGCTCTTGACTGCTTATCGGTAGATAAGATTCAGGCTCTTTGCTTTTGCCCTGGGATAGAGCAAATCCCCCAGCCAGACCCAAGAAGCATTACAGAGCGAGAACTAATTTTTTTTCCTGCTCCTTTTGGAAGCTGAGCAGCCCTGGGCCGCCCCGGCAAGAGAAACGGGGCAGGCGGGAGGGCTCTGGAAGCGCTGCAGACTGGTGAGTGGTGGTAGCGGAGTTTGCCAGCGGTAGGGAGGGAGGTGCCCGTAGCGGCTTCCCCGTGGACGCTCGGCAAGGAGCCGGCACCTGCTCGTCCCGCCGAGGAAAGGCCGGATCCGCATCAGTCCCGGCACCTCCTTGTCCCGCGAAGCTCGCGCTGAGCTGGCACCAGACGTGCACGCAGGCCRAGCGCCGTTCGGAGTTAACCTAGCCTGCCTCTTCCTTCCTCCCGCCTATGTAGGTCCCCCGAGCATCCGAGCGATGAAGAACATAACGGCGGTCGCGGGTAGGGACACTTTCATCAACTGCAGGGTGATCGGGTACCCGTACTACTCCATCAAGTGGTACAAGGACTCTTTGCTGCTGCCCGATAACCACCGGCAAGTGGTCTTTGAGAACGGCACCCTCAAGCTGATGGATGTGCAGAAGGGCATGGACGAAGGCGAGTATGTGTGCAGCGTGCTGATCCAGCCCCAGCTCTCCATCAGCCAGAGCGTCCACGTCACCGTGAAAGGTACGCGGGCGCCGAGGCTGGCCCGGCGCGCTGCCCTTCCCCGGGAAGCCTCGGCTCGGGGCGGGAGCGCATGTGACGAGCGCCGCGGGCGGGCGCAGCTCCTGCGGCCTCGGCCGCCTGGCCCGGCGGAGCCGGCGCGCGGGCTGCTGCCCGAGCCCTGCCGTATCCATTTCCCGCTACACGCGGCGGAGCAGGGAGTTCCGCTGTAAACATCGCGTATTAAACCATCTAACCTTTGCTCGGATCACCTTCGCTGATGTTTTCCTGTGTGTGTTAGCTTTTAAAAAAATAATACGCTCGGTCTTGCGAGCACACAGAACATCTTAAAAGCTTCTGCGGGCCATCAATTATTCAGCCCCATTGAGGGAGCTATCAGTCCTAATGAATTGAGGCGATGCATCCGTCCCAGTGACTTGCAGAGATTGTGTTAGGAGTGCGCCGCGCGCTCCTATCTGCAGCCTCGGAGTTGTCGGGTCGCCTGTGCCTGTCGTCGGCTCGCCGTGCGCACTAAATCATTCGGACAAAGCGGCCACGCTGGGGACGGAGCCGGCCAATTGGCTGCAGCTCGCGCCAGCTGAGCGGGGTAGTTATGGACTGGATTTTGTTCTGATCCCCCCTCCGCRCCCTCCCCTCCCCCGGTTGCTTATTAGGAACTGGGTTAGCAAGAGAGTGCAGCAAGCTGATTATAGATGCTAGCGCTTGATTAGCTGATGCTCCTCTCTGGGCTTTGCGGTCGGAAGTGCAGGCTGCGGATGGGCGGGCAAAGGTGCTGCAAGGAGGACACATCTCCTTTGGGCTCCGCTTGGGACGCAGGCGCCCTTCGTTCTCGCGGCCTCGTGTGCAAAGTGCCTGTGGTGCGTGGGGGCAGGCTGCGGTTCGGCGYGGATCCGTGTGCCGCGGGAAGCTCCGGCCCCGCGAGGCCGCCGGCGCCCGGGTTTACGGGCTCGCCGGGAGCTGGGTGATTGAGATGTTGCACCGGCCGGGCACGCACAGGAGTGTGTTTATCCACCTGCGCCGCGGCGCCTCGGGATGCGCTCCCACGCTCGCTTACCTCCTGATTTATTCATTTTGGCCACTGCATAGAAAGCCCTTGGAAAGGAACAGAATAGGCACCACCGTGGAGTCGCAGAGGGCTCCGGGGAGCGGAGTAGATAAACGCAAGTGTGTAGAGAGCTGGCGCGGGCTGGCGTGACGYGCCGTGGCTCTTTTATTGCCCTCAGCGCCTGGGCTGCGTTAAGYGCCACCAGTGAGCTTATGCGGGCGCTTCCAAGCAAGCGCCGTAAAAACTTTACAGCCGCTCAGAGCAGCGCCCGCCTGTGCTCTCCGAGTGCTCCCTGTGTCCGTGGTGCCGGTGCAAGCCCCGTGGGTGCTGGTCGCTGCTGGGCAGGCCCGGGGAGGCGGGGACGTGGTGCAGCTCAGCGCCACGGGGATGCTGCGCGCCGCCCCGGGCACAGAGCGGGCCCTGCGCCCAGGCGGGAGGGCGGCCTCCCTGCGCCCAGGGGACCGGGACAGCCTGCCCATGGACCTGGGGAGCCTGCGGAAAGGGGAGCTCGTGGGCCTACCCTGACAGCCCGCTCTGCCTCTCCCCTCGACAGTCCCTCCTCTGATCCAGCCCTTCGAGTTCCCCCCAGCCTCCATCGGGCAGCTCCTCTACATCCCCTGCGTGGTCTCCTCCGGCGACATGCCCATCCACATCACCTGGAGGAAGGACGGGCACGTCATCCTCTCCGGTTCCGGGGTCACCATCGAGAGCAAGGAGTTCATGAGCTCCCTGCAGATCTCCAGYGTCTCCCTCAAGCACAACGGCAACTACACGTGCATCGCCAGCAACGACGCGGCCACCGTGAGCCGCGAGCGGCAGCTCATCGTGCGAGGTGAGCGCCCGCGCGCTGGCCGCGCCGCGGGGCCGGCGGCGGGAGCCGAGGGCAGCCGCGGGGCCGAAGGCGCCCGCTGCTCCTGTGCGCCCGGGCGGCTGGGCGCAAGGCGCTGCCTGGGTCGCGCTGCAGGGACACTCCTTTCCCTTGAATTCCTCAGTGCCTCCTCGCTTTGTGGTTCAACCCAACAACCAAGACGGCATCTACGGCAAAGCTGGCGTGCTCAACTGCTCCGTTGACGGGTACCCGCCGCCGAAAGTGATGTGGAAACATGCCAAAGGTGCGTGCAGAGCCCGGGGGCATGCGGGGCTGACCCCTTGTGCTGGGAATCTGCGYGTGGCACAGCCGTGCGCGGGCTGCGCTTGGGTCGGGGAGCTTGCTGAGAGCACCTTGCAGTGGGCATGGGTGCTGTCTGGCGCRGCGGCATCGCGGGTGCCGCAGGCCCGTGCTGGGGACACTTCCACTTGCCTGGCGTCTCCCAGCTCCGTGCCTTGCCTCCCTCACCAGGAAGCGGGAACCCGCAGCAGTACCACCCCATCCCGCTCACGGGCCGCATCCAGATCCTCCCCAACAGCTCCCTGCTCATCCGCCACGTGCTGGAGGAGGACATCGGCTACTACCTGTGCCAGGCCAGCAACGGCGTGGGCACGGACATCAGCAAGTCCATGTTTCTCACTGTGAAGAGTGAGTAGCGCGGCGGGGACACAGCTCGGGGCGCGGCGGTTGGGCTGGTGGGCAGGGGGGAGCTGCTGCCGGGGGCAGAGCTGGAGCAGAGCCGCGCGGGACCCCGCGCCGCGAGGGATGTGCGGGCGCTGGGCATGGGCTGCGCGCCGCCCGCTTCCCCAGGCGGGAATGGGAGAGCAGCGCACGTGCGGGACGAACGGAGCGCGCTCGCTGGTCGGGCCGGGCAGGGCTCGTAGCAGCGCGCGGTTTGAGGCGCGCTCCATGCTGGATTCCCAAGGCCCGGCTGGCCGCACAGTGTGAAATCACCAGCGCCCTCCCTCTGCTTGKCTTCCCTGGGCTTTGCTGCCAGGAGGGGGCGAATGCCCAAAGCAGGCAGCCCTCGCGGGCTGCAGTGCCTGTGCGTCCTGGGGCTCCTGCCTCCGCACACTGCTCCTTGTCCCTGCTCCCCCGGCCGGGCTGGGAGCCGCCTTGCTGAGCACAAAGCCCTGTCTCCTGCCTTCCCGGACACCCTGGCAGCSTCTGGAAAGGTCTGAGTGCAGAGGGGTATGGGGCGCCACAGCCAATTAGGCCTTCGTGGGGCKCTCTGCTTTGTGCCGCTTTCTTGTTTGCTTAGCGAAATGTCAGGCCAATTAAAGGGAGATTGGGGCCAGCGCTGGCTTACAGTCAGCCAGCACGGACAGAGCTGAGCGAGAGGTAACCAGAGCCGGAGGAGAGGGTGCTGCTGGTGACTGGGGGCGAGGGTCCCAGGTCCCCGGTGATGGGCTTCCCGGGACACACCTGGTCAGATGGTAGCAGATCAGGCTGGCGTGTGCAGCCGGCTGTGCCCGCGCGAGGGAGCGCGGCCCTGACCGAGGCTCCGGTGTCAGTGCCGGGCCCGCGGCACGGCCGGCTGCAGCCGTGCGTGCAGGGCAGGCGCTCGCCGCAGCGGCCGAGCGTGCCGGCGCACCGAGGAGCGGAGCCGGGGCGCCGCAGGGCTGCCCGGGGGGACAGCTGGCCGGGCCACGCGCAGGGGCGGGGGTCACACGCGTGTGAGGAATGCGTTTAGCGCATGGCTGCGCGCCCGCCCGCGTGTCGGTGYGCAGAGCGCGGCCGGAGCGGGCGGCCTCCCCGGGGGCTGGCTGCGGGACACGGGGCAGGCCGGAGACCGGAGCAGCAGCACCTCCYGAGCGCAGCGGCTTGCGGCCGCTGTGCGGTCTGAGTTCATGTCGTGCTGCAGGTGGAACTCAGCTAATCCGTGCTGAAAGGCAGGGAAGCAGGTTCCATCACGTTCACGTCACGGAGGCCGCCCTCGCCAGGGAGGGGGCTCGCGTCCCACCGGGCCTGGCGCGGCGCGGCACGGCACAGCGCGGCACGGCGCGCTGTGTGCAGGCAGCTCCGTGCTGAGCAGTGCACGGGCACTGCCGGCGGCGCGGCCAGCTTAGCGGCAGGGAGCAGTGCCGGAGCTGGGGTGGGCGAGGACGGCTGCGCGGGGCTGCAGGGAGGGTGCAGTGGCCACGCCGGCGGGTGCAGCCCTTGCCCGTGCCCCCCCGGCCTGCCGTGGCCCCCTCTGTGCTGGGGACGCGGTGCCGCGGCGTCGTGCAGCAGCCCCGTGCCCGGCCTCGCCCCGCAGCCGCCGAGGAAAGGTTTCCTCGGCTGCTAATTGAATTACATTGCCACGGAAAGCCACGAAGTCATAGCTCATTAGAGCCTCTTGTGTCCCATTATAGCAGTGTGTGTTGCCTTTGCGGATTGCCATTACCATACATTACTGCGGGCCTCGGCGCTGCTGTTTGTTTATGCATTACATTTTTCCCRGCGTCGCCGCCCCCTGCGCCCGCCGTGGCTGCGCGGGTGCCGCTCGTTGCAGTGACCGCGCGGGGCCCCGGGCCCGGCTCCCCCTGCCACTGCTGGACAGGGCATGGAGCGCGCCGCGCCGAGGCTGCTGACGTGCGGGCTCGCCCCGTGTCGGGAGCGGCGCGTGCGCGCGGGGTGCGCGGGCACATGTGGGCGAAACCCTCGGCRGCATCCGCAGTGCCCGGGCTGCCGTGCAGCCGCGCTCTACATTCCGCCCAGGTTTATGCGAGTGAATTATGCAAATCCGTGCTGGAAAACATTCCTCCCCTCGTCCTCGGGAGTGTAAAACCTTAGTCAATAATTCATAGTTGCACGTCTCAGACTGGAGCCTTTCTCTTCATTACCGTGTGCGCGTGCTTATTTGTCTTTCGCATTTTATTGTCTATCGCAGTGTAATGCTATGCATTATACAATTGCTCTGCCTCATTATTTTCTGAGGGGGAGCTGCGCGGTGCGGGGCCGCCGCGTGGGCGCTGAGCCCCTCTCGCACCCGCAGTCCCGGCCATGATCACCTCGCACCCCAACACCACCATCGCCATCAAGGGCCAGATGAAGGAGCTCAACTGCACGGCCCGCGGYGAGCGGCCCATCATCATCCGCTGGGAGAAGGGCGACACCGTCATCGACCCTGACCGCAACATGCGCTACGCCATCGCCACCAAGGACAACGGCGACGAGGTCGTCTCCACGCTCAAGGTGAGAGGCTGCTCGCAGCCCCGGGGCCGCCGCGGTGCCCTGGCCGCTGCAGGCCGGTGCAGGTGGGTGTTTGAAGCCCCGAGCAGGGGCTGCAGGGTGGCCATGTGGCCGCGGGAAAGCTGCAGAGCTCCYTCCATCGCCGCGCTGCCTAAACAGCTCCTTTCTCCCCAAAACGCGCCTAGCTGAAGCCAGCCGACCGCGGGGACTCTGTCTTCTTCTCCTGCCACGCCATCAACTCGTACGGCGAGGACCGAGGCTTGATCCAGCTCACGGTGCAAGGTAGCGCTGCCGGGATGCGTGGGGCCGGGCGCGCGGGGGCCGCRGCGCGGGCCTCCCCTCACCTCCCCTGCACCCCGTGTGCCCGCAGAGCCCCCCGACCCGCCCGAGCTGGAGATCCGCGAGGTGAAGGCCCGCAGCATGAACCTGCGCTGGACGCAGCGCTTCGACGGCAACAGCATCATCACGGGCTTCGACATCGAGTACAAGAACAAATCCGGTGGGTGACGGCCGCCTCCGGCCCGTGCCCTGCCCGGCACCCTCCCGGCGGCTGGGGGCCGGGGCCGCGCGCCGTGCAGCTTTTAAAGGGAATAGTCTGGGCCTCGGATCCTTTGATGAAGAAAGAAGAGCGCAGCATTAATGAAAGATGTTAATTTGCGTTAGATGGGCGCGTTTGAAAGGGAATATTAAAAGAGACAATATTTGCCGAAGCCCAAGCCGGAGCTGGGCAGGCACTGGGCAGGGAGCTGCAGCGGGAGGTGCGGGAGGAAGGCGCCGGGAGCCTTGGTCCCCGCGCCGTCCTGCTGCTGCCGGAGCTCCCCGCACCTCCGCGCACGGGCAGCGCGGYGCTCCCGGCACCGGGAATCGCGGCCTGACCCTTGCTTTTCCAGATTCCTGGGACTTCAAGCAGTCCACGCGCAACATCTCGCCGACCATCAACCAGGCGAACATCGTGGACCTGCACCCGGCCTCGGTGTACAGCATCCGCATGTACTCCTTCAACAAGATCGGGCGCAGCGAGCCCAGCAAGGAGCTCACCATCAGCACCGAGGAGGCGGGTGGGTGCCGCCGCGTGCCGCGTCCCTCCCGCTGCGCGTGCTGCCGCGGGGCCCGCCCCGCTGAGCGCGTTGGCCAGGGCTCCTTCCCCGAGGCCGCTCAGTGCCGTGTTCTGGCGCAGCTCCTGACGGGCCGCCCGTGGATGTCACCCTGCAGCCGATAACGTCCCAGAGCATCCAGGTGACGTGGAAGGTGAGCGGGGCCGTGCGTGGCGCGAAGGCAGGCTCGGGGGGCGGGCGCGCTGCTCAGCTGCCTCCTATAGGGTCCTTCTTAATCATGTTTGCTAACAAGCTCATTATCTCAGAGGTGATCCRTGGGGGGCCAGGGCAGGAGAGGATAAGTGTGCACAAGCTGAGGCACTTGGTTGCAAAGTGTTCAAGCAAATATCAATAAAATGTAGCGCCGGAGTTATTTGTCAGAAGGTGCATAATGAAAAGTAAAATTGATTGGGAAGTGAGGGCTTTGGGATGAACCGCCAGCCAATAGATTTAGGRTCCAGCTTCTCCCGCTCCCCTCAGGCACTGAAAAACAGATTAATGAGAAATAAGATTCACTCGCTTGATAGGTCGCTTCCTTTTGGGAGTATTTCAGGGAGACAGATYGCTCTGCCTTTATAACATAAATTTGCAATCAGCCTTATTGATTTCTTAATGCGTGGGAGCGATGCTGTCCGGAGCGGCGCGAGGGCGGCCGCGGGCGTTCCCGGGGCGCTCCGCGCGCCGCCCTCACGCCGCCCCGTGCCCAGGCGCCCAAGAAGGAGCTGCAGAACGGCGTGATCCGCGGCTACCAGATCGGCTACCGCGAGAACAGCCCCGGCAGCAACGGGCAGTACAGCATCGTGGAGATGAAGGCCACGGGCGACGGCGAGCTCTACACGCTGGACAACCTCAAGAAGTTTGCGCAGTACGGCGTGGTGGTGCAGGCGTTCAACCGCGCGGGCACGGGGCCCTCCTCCAGCGAGATCAACGCCACCACGCTGGAGGACGGTGAGCGGGGCGGCCGCGGGCGCCGGGGCGGCCGCGGTGCCGCCGGTGCCGCTGCAGCAGCCGCGAGCGGCGGCAAAAGTTTTGCGCTGCGTTTGCTCAGCGGTTTTTCATACTTAATTAAGGCTCTCGTTAGCCTGTCAAACCGCGATCGTTTCCTGGCTCTATTAGCGCTCCTCCTGGGGTATTCAAGGGYCCCTGTTTTAGCAGTAGTGTCTTTTCCATAATTATATTACCTTCATTTCGTTCAAACGGACTATCTGTATTAGTTTATTATGCTTGGTCCCTAATTACATGGTGCTTATATTTTTACACCTAAGTAATATGAAACAATAATCCTTTTCAAAGAGCGTCATTACGGTGATGTATTATCACTTAAACGCTCGTAAAAATTAGAGTTCCCTCTTGCGGGGCGAGGGGCTGCGGCGCCGCGGCCGCTCACGGGGCGCTGTCGCCCGCAGTGCCCAGCCAGGCGCCCGAGAACGTGCGCGCCATCTCCATCACGTCGGACGTGGCCGTGATCTCGTGGTCGGAGCCGCCGCGCAGCACGCTCAACGGCGTGCTCAAGGGCTACCGCGTCATCTTCTGGTCGCTCTACATGGACGGAGGTGAGTGCTGGCGGCCGGCGCGGCGCGGGAGCCGCGCGCCCGCTCACGCCCGCCGCGCCCGCAGAGTGGGGCGAGATGCAGAACATCACGACCACGCGGGAGCGAGTGGAGCTGCGCGGCATGGAGAAGTTCACCAACTACAGCGTGCAGGTGCTGGCCTACACGCAGGCCGGCGACGGCGTCCGCAGCAGCGTGCTCTACATCCAGACCAAGGAGGACAGTGAGTGCTGCCGCCTCGGCCCCCCCTCCTCCTTTTGCTGTGGGTGCTTAAATATTTACACCCCGGGCTGCCCTACTTTAGTGCCATTAGCTCCGTTCCGGAGCATTTCCCAGGCCGCTGCTGCCGTCAGGCAGGGGAGAGGGGACGGGCTGGAGTCTCTGTGCGGAGGCACCAGGTGTCGGGGCGCTGCGTTCGGCTGGGGCAGGATGCGCAGGAGAGGCGGGCATGGAAAGCCCGTTAGGGTCCCTGTAGCGGCGCCTTGGTGCCCCATGCGCCACGGCACGGAGGGGCCGGGCTCGGGGCTCTGCAGCGCCTGCCCTCTGCAGTCCCAGGTCCGCCGGCGGGCATCAAGGCCGTGCCGTCGTCGGCCAGCAGCGTGGTGGTGTCGTGGCTGCCGCCGGCGAAGCCCAACGGCATCATCCGCAAGTACACCATCTTCTGCTCCAGCCCCGGCTCGGGGCAGCCGGTAAGCACGCGCCGCCGCGCGCCCGCCTGCCCGCCAGCCGCCCCGGGGAGCCGCGCAGCAGCCGGGGCCGGGCCGCTCCCGCGGTGCCGGGCGCGGGTGCCGGCCAGGGCTGTCGAGCGGCGCTTGGGGGAGGCGCCTTCTCCACCTCATTTTGCTATCGGAGCCTCTGGTTTCCAGGGCAACATAATCTTTTCATCAAAGCCATGGGTAAAACCGCTGGGATCTGATATTGTTTTCCTGGCATCTTGTCAAAACTGTTATTTGCTTACAAAAAATTAGGCRTACTCCGCAGCATTCATATGGGTGGCCATCCGCTCGTGGGGCGCGCTCCCACCTGTGAGCCCGGCCAGGCTTGTGGCTCCCGCAGTACAGGGGCCCGTGCACGGGGCACGTGTGCTGAGTGCGCCCACGGGAGCGCTACACAAGTGTCCGAGGGAGCATGTCCCGCGGCTCGCAATGCACGTGGCCCCGATGCCGGAGCAGCGCTGCACGCAGCCCAGAGTGCTGAGGGTGGCTCCTTGCACAGGGGCACGGTKTGGGCTGGGGTTTGGGCATGCCGGGCAGCCTTGGCCGGTGCCCTCTCCACGGGGATGGGACGCACAACTTCCCTGCCACGCACTGCACCGGAGCAGCCAGCTGCTGCTGCGCCCGCTCTCCCTGGAGAAGCGACGGCGCCAGCGGGCTCCGAGCAGGGGCCGTGTCGCCGCGGGGTGACCGCCGCTGCCCTCCGCGCGCAGGCTCCCAGCGAGTACGAGACCAGCCCCGACCAGCTCTTCTACCGCATCGCGCACCTGACGCGCGGGCAGCAGTACCTGCTCTGGGTGGCCGCCGTCACCTCCGCCGGCCGCGGCAACATCAGCGAGAAGGTCACCATCGAGCCCGCCGGGAAAGGTACGTGGCACTCGTGCGGTGGCTGCGYGGGCGCCCTGGTCGCTTCCCTGTGTGCAGGTTTTGCTGCTGGCGGGACCTTGCAYGGTCCTGACCTCTTCCTCCTCCTCCTCCTCTCTGTAAAGCCCCCGCCAAGATCATCTCCTTTGGTGGCACCGTCACCACGCCGTGGATGAAGGACGTGAGGCTGCCGTGCAACTCGGTGGGGGAGCCGGTCCCCGCCATCAAGTGGACCAAGGACAGGTGAGCGCGGGCGTGCGGGGCGCGGGGCCCCCGGCCGCCTGGCGCGGCTCACGTGCCCCGGGCCTCCCCGCAGCGAGGACACAGCCATCCTGGTGACGGTGGACGGGCACCGCCTGATCCAGGCCAACGGCACGCTGGTGCTGCGCTCCGTGAAAGCCGAGGACTCGGGCTACTACACCTGCACCGCCACCAACACCTGGGGCTTCGACACCATCATCATCAACCTGCTGGTGCAAGGTGAGGCGGCCGCTGCGGCTGCTTCGCGGCGGCCGCTCGTGCCGGGCGCGGGCTCATGGGCRCCGTGCCCTTCCGCAGTGCCGCCGGACCAGCCGCGCCTCACCGTGTCCAAGACCTCGGCATCCTCCATCACGCTCGCCTGGATTCCCGGGGACAACGGCGGCAGCTCCATCCGAGGTGGGGCTGCGCTGGGTGACTGCCATGGCATCCCTGGCCCGAAGGGATGAGGGCCCTGGGGCGGTGGGTGCCTGCGGCAGGATGCAGCGGTGCCAGGGGCTAAGGAAGGGCACCTCGGTGGTGCTTGTGTGCCCGTGTCCGTGCTGCGTGCCCCGGTGGCACTCGGGCAGGGTTGGTGCCGGCGGTGCTCGGGGCCCTCCTGGCTCTCCGGAGCCTCCTTTCTGCTCTGATTCATCTAATGAAGCAGACGTGCCAGCAGCTGCACGCGGGGGGGGGCTGCGAGAGGGGAAGGAGCCCTCGCTTACAATTAATTAAAAGCATGAAAGTAATTACAAGCAAATCTCCCCAGCCAGCAGCCTTTCACTCCAACGGCCTCTGTTGATAAATTTGGTTATAATTGGATTAGAAATATTAAAAACATGCGGCACGTACAAAATAAGTAAGTGGCAGCGGGTGCTGGGGGTGCCTGAGCCACGGGGGTGCCCAGCGAGGGACACGGGCCCTGGCGCTGCCGGCAGGGCCGGTGCCAGCGCGTTTCAGCGTGGCACACGGTGCTCGCGGGGCGTGTGGGGAGGGAGCCGGCCCGTGCTGGCCTGCTACGTGTGTGTGAGACCCGGCAAAGGCGGTGCAGACGTAGCCGCTCTGTCAGCGCCRGGCTGCCGTGGGCGTTTGGGCACGGGTGAAGGGCAGCAAAGCTGCGATTGCCCCGGGAAGCCKGGTCACTCGTGCTGCTGGGCACGGGGCTCCTCCCCGGGCGCCTTCGCAAGGCAGTTTGGCGAGGCATCCCTCGCGTGCAGCTGCTGGTGGCAGCGTGGCGGCTTTGCTCGCGGAGCACTCGGTGTGCTTCCCCGTGCTCCGAGGCACGAGAAAGGAGGCGAGGCGCTGGGAGCAGCCACCTCCTCGGCTGCCGCCCCCGGGAGCTGCTCATTCTGGCGTTCCCCTTGTAGCCCCGTGCCAGCCGCTCTGGCCAGGCCAGGCGGATGGGCTGCCRGGGGGCAGCTCCCACGCGTGGGCCGGGGCAGGGGGCAGGTTTAAGGGCACCAGGGCGCGTTTGGGAGCCGCTTCAGCGCCGCTCGGTTGGCCCTGCCGCAGGCTTCGTGCTGCAGTACTCCGTGGACAACAGCGAGGAGTGGAAGGACGTGTTCATCAGCTCCTCGGAGCGCTCCTTCAAGCTGGAGAGCCTCAAGTGCGGCACGTGGTACAAGGTGAAGCTGGCGGCCAAGAACAGCGTGGGCGCCGGGCGCATCAGCGAGATCATCGAGGCCAAGACCCACGGCAGAGGTGAGTGCCCGGCCGGGCCGCCCGGAGGCCGCTGCCGCGCGCCGCGATCACCTGTGGCCTGGCGCACAAGTGGCGCTGGCCTCTGCGAGGCTCGCGCAGGAGGCCGCCAGCACCACCGCCCTGSGCTGCACGCGGAGCCCCCGCGCGTCCCTCTCGGCCGCGCCAGCGGAGGCGCGAGCGGCGGTCGCCGTGCCCCGCGGGCCGCCCCGCGCCTGGCAGCGGCTCCTCTCCCGCAGAGCCCTCCTTCAGCAAGGAGCAGCACCTCTTCACGCACATCAACTCGACGCACGCGCGCCTCAACCTGCAGGGCTGGAGCAGCGGCGGCTGCCCCATCACCGCCATCGTCCTCGAGTACCGGCCCAAGGGCAACTGGGGCTGGCAGAGCCTGCGCACCAACAGCTCCAGCGAGGTCTTCCTGACGGAGCTGCGCGAGGCCACGTGGTACGAGCTGCGCATGAAGGCCTGCAACAGCGCCGGCTGCGGCAACGAGACGGCCCAGTTCGCCACGCTCGACTACGACGGCAGTGAGTGCGGGCACGGGGCGCAGGCGCGCGYGGGGCGGCYGCGGGGCTCACGGGCTGCGCTCCGCGCCAGGCACCATCCCACCCATCAAGTCGGCGCAAGGGGAGGGTGATGACGTGAAGAAGCTCTTCACCATC
Source organism: Nothoprocta perdicaria (assembly GCF_003342845.1). NCBI lineage: Eukaryota > Metazoa > Chordata > Aves > Tinamiformes > Tinamidae > Nothoprocta > Nothoprocta perdicaria. Next base: position 193,573 of record NW_020455480.1, read on the forward strand.
GCCTGCCCCGTGATCCTGGCCACCCTCGGCGTGGCCCTGCTCTTCGTCATCCGCAAGAAGAGGAAGGAGAAGCGGCTGAAGAGGCTGCGAGGTGAGCKGGCGGCGCCGGCTCGGGGTGCTCCCTGCACAGCCCCCGGGGCCTGGATCCTGCCCTGAACTGCTCCCTTTGCTCYCCTGCAGATGCCAAGAGCCTGGCGGAGATGCTGATCAGGTGGGTCCCCTGTGCCTGCGGCGCGGGCAGCGAGGGCGCTCCCGCACACCCGGGGCTGGGGTGCTGCCGTGTGTGCAGCACCGCAGGCGCCCTGTCCTCTGTGCCCTCGCAGCAAGAACAACCGCAGCTTCGACACGCCGGTGAAGGGGCCCCCGCAGGGCCCCCGCCTGCACATCGACATCCCCCGCGTGCAGCTGCTCATCGAGGACAAGGAGGGCATCAAGCAGCTGGGTGAGCGCCTGGCCTGCCCGCCGCTGGCCACGGCTGCACCGCCTCAGCGGCTAAGTGCCCCAATCTCTCCCCAGGGGATGACAAAGCTACGATCCCCGTGACGGACACGGAGTTCAGCCAGGCCGTGAACCCGCAGAGCTTCTGCACGGGCGTCTCGCTGCATCACCCCGCTCTCATCCAGAACACGGGGCCCCTCATCGACATGTCGGACATTCGCCCCGGCACCAGTAAGTGGCTGCACCCTYGCAGGAGCGCGGCACGCGGCCAGGCCGGAGCAGGGCGAAGGAGGAGACGTGCGGGTCCCTTCGGCCCAGAGGAACCTCCCTGACCGCGTCTCTCGCCCCGTGCGCAGACCCCGTGTCAAGGAAGAGCGTCAAGTCCGCGCACAGCACCCGCAACCGGTACTCCAGCCAGTGGACGCTCACCAAGTGCCAGGCGTCCACGCCGGCGCGGACCCTCACCTCCGACTGGAGGACCGTGGGCTCCCAGCACGGCATCACGGTGACGGAGAGCGACAGCTACAGCGCCAGCCTCTCGCAGGACACGGGTAAGCTCGCGGCTCGTAGCGCGCCCGTCGGCAGGGACACACGTAGCCGGGCTGCTTGCGCTGGTCGCCCCTACTGTGACTGTTAGYGTTGCTGCCTTATACCGTGATTATGTGCGGGGGTTACGTACAGGGTGATTGTTTGTACTGGTTGCTTGTTACGTGACTATTAGCATTGTTTACACACAGTGTGGCTATTTGCATGGGCTACCTATAGTGTGAATATTTGCATGGGCTCCGTACTTAGAGTGTCATTATTTGCACTTGATGCATATAGCGTGGCTATTTGCAAGGATTACATATAGCGTGATCATTAGCATTGGCTAGTTACAGTCTGATTATTAGCATTGGCTACCTAGAGTGCGGCTATCTGCACGGGTTACCTATAGTGTAAGTGTTTACACAGGTTAGCAGCAATAGTGTGGCTACTTGCACAGGTTACCTATAACGTGATTATTTGCATTGCTTACCTATATGTGGCTATTTGCAGGAGCCAGATATACTGTGGCTGTTTGCACTGGATGCCTATAGTGTGGCTAAATGCATAGGTTACCTCTAGTGTGATTATGTGCACTGGTTATTTATAGTGTGATTACTTGTATTGCTTGCTTATAGTTTGATTATTAAAAATGCTTGCCTATAACATGACTATCTGGAAGGCTTACCTATAGTGTAACTAATTGCATAGCTTGCTTATAGTGTGGCTTGTTGCACAGGTTACCTATAATGTGATTATTTGCATTGCTTACCTATGGTGTGGCTATTAGCAGGGGTTCTTTATAGTGTGATTATTTGCMSTAGGTACCKATAGTGTGGCTAATTGCATAGGTTACCTATAGTGTGATTATTTGCACGGGTTACATAAAGTCTAATTATTTGCATTGGTTACTGATAGTGTGGCTATTTTCATGGATTATACTGGAAATATTTGCATTGCTTGCTTGTAGTCTGCTTCTTAGAATTAGTTTCTTGTAGTGTGGCTAGTTGCACAGGTTACATGTAGGGTAATTATTTGCATTGCTTACTTGTAGTCTGTTTATTAGCTTTGGTTACTTATAGTGTGATTATTTTCACTGGTTACTTATGGTGTGATTCCTTGCACTGGATGCATATAGTGGGGCTATTTSCACAGGTTACCTATAGAGTGGTGTACTTGCAGGAGCCAGATACAGTGTGATTATGTGCRCTGGTTACCTATAGTGTAATTMTTAGCATTGCTTTCTTATAGTCTGATTATTAGCATTGCTTGCTTAGAGTGTGCSTATTGCAAGGGTGACCTATACTGTGATTACTTGCATTGCTTGCTTATAGTGTGATTCTTTGCACTGGGTGCATGTAGTGTGGCTATTTGCATTGGCGACTTACAGTCTGGTTATTTGCAGGAGCCAAACATAGTGTGATTATTTGCATGGGTTACCCATAGCGTGATTGTTGACATTGCTTGCTTATAGAGCAGCTRCTTGCATAGGTTACCTATAATGGGATTATATGCATTGCTTACCTATATGTGGCTATTTGCAGGAGCCAGATATAGTGTGGCTATTTGCAAGSGTTACCTATAGTGTGATTAGGTGCACTGGTAACCTATMGTGTAATTATTTGCATTGCTTGCCTATTGTGTGGCTAGTTGCATAGGATACCTATAATGTGAATATTTGCATTGCTTACCTATTGTGTGGCTTTTTACAGCAGATAATTATAGTGTGATTATTTGCACTGCATACCCATAGCATGGCTATTTGCATAGGTTACCTATAGTGTGATTATTTGCACAGGTTCCATATAGTCTAATTATTTACATTGGTTACTTATAGTGTGGCTATTAGCATGGGTAATCTATACTGCGATTATTTGCATTGCTTGCTTGTAGACTGATTCTTAGAATTGATTTCTTATAGTGTGGCTATTTGCACAGGTTATATGTGGGGTAATTATTTGCATAGCTTACTGGTATTTGGATTAGTAGCATTGATTCCTTATAGTGTGATTATTTTCACTGTAACTTATGGTGTGATTCTTTGCATTGGTTACTTATAGTGTTGTTGTTTGCAGGTGCCAGATATAGTGGGATTATTTGCACTGGTTAGCTACAGTATAATTATTAGCATTGRTTGCTTATAGCGTGACTATTTGCAGGAGTTACCTATAGTGTGATTATTTCAACTGGATACGCATACTGTGGCTATTTGTATAAGTTACCTATAGGATGATTATTAGTATTGGTTACTCATAGTGTGATTATTTGCATTGCGTACTTAGAATGTGATTATTAGCACTGATTACTTATAGTGCAGCGATTTGCAAGGGATACCTGCACTGTGATTATTTGCATTGCTTGMTTATAGTGTGATTCTTTGCACTGGATGCAYGTAGTGTGGCTATATGCACTGGATACATATAGTGAGTTTATTTGCATAGGTTACTTCTAGTGTGGCTATTTGCAGGAGCCAGATATAGTGTGATTATGTGCACCGGATACCCATAGTGTGGCTTTTTGTATAGGTTACCTGTGGTGTGATTATTTGCATGGGTTGCATATAGTCTCATTATTTGCATGCTTACCTATAGTGTGATTATGTGCACTGGTTACTTATAGTGTGCTATTTGCAAGGGTTATCTATAGTCTGATTATTAGCATTAGTTACTTATATTGTGCCTGTCTGCATTGCTTACTTATGGTCTGAATATTAGCATTGAATATATATAGCGTGGCTATTTCTAAGGATTACCTATAGTGCGGCTATTTGCATAGCTTCCTTGCAGTCTGATTATTAGCATTGCTTACTTACAGAGTGGTGTACGTGCAGGAGCCAGATACAGTGTGATTATGTGCACTGGTTACCTATAGTGTAATTATTAGCATTGCTTTCTTATAGTCTGATTATTAGCATTGCTTACTTAGAGTGTGCCTATTGCAAGGGTGACCTATACTGTGATTACTTGCATTSCTTGCTCGTAGTGTGATTCTTTGCACTGGATGCATGTAGTGTGGCTATTTGCACAGGTTACTTATAGTGTGGCTGTTTGCAGGAGCCAGATACAGTGTGGTTATTTGCAAGGGTTACCTATAGTGTAATTATTTCAATTGCTTGCTTATAGTGTGGCTTGTTGCACAGGTTACCTATAATGTGATTATTTGCATTGCTTACCTATAGTGTGGCTATTTGCAGGGGTTCTTTATAGTGTGATTATTTGCACTGGAGACCTATAGTGTGGCTATTTGCATAGGTTACCTATGGTATGATTAGTTGCATGAGTTGCATATAGTCTAATTACTTGCCTTGGTTACTTATAGTGTGGCTATTTGCAAGGGTGACCTATACTGTGATTATTTGCATTGCTTGTTTAGAGTGTGGTTCTTTGYGCCCGATGCATCTAGTGTGGCTATTTGCATAGGTGACTTATAGTTTGTTTTTTTGCAGGAGTCAGATATAGTGTGGTTATTTGCAAGGGTTAGCTATAGTGTAATTATTTGCATTTCTTGCTTATAGTGTGGCTAGTTGCACAGGTTTACATGTAGGGCAATTATTTGCATTGCTTACTTATAGTGTCATTATTTTCACTGGTTACTTTGGTGTGATTCTTTGCATGGGCTGCATATAGGGTGGCTATTTGCAGGAGTCAGACATAGTGTGATTATTTGCACTGGATACCCATAGTGTGGCTATTTGCACAGGTTACTTGTAGGGTAATTATTTGCCTTGCTTACTTGTATTTGGATTATTTGCACAGGTTGCTTATAGTGTGRTTATTGGCATAGGTTATGTATTTGCAGGAGCCCAGTATAGTGGGATTATTTGCACGGGTTAACTAGGGCGTAATCATTACCATTGTTTTCTTATAGTATGATTATTAGCAGTGGTTGCTTAGAGTGTGACTATTTACAGAGCTTACCTCTAGTGTGACTATTTGCACTGGTTACTTATAGTCTGATTATTTGCAATGGTTACTTATAGTGTGGCTATTTCTATGGCTTACCTATTGTGTGGCTAGTTGCACAGGTTACATTGAGCGTAATTATTTGCATTGGTTGGTTGTAGTCTGACTATTAGTATTGGTTACTTATACTGTGATTATTTTCACTGGTTACTTATGGTGTGATTCCTTGCACTGGATGCATATAGGGTGGCTGTTTACTTACRGTGTGGCTATTTGCAGGAGCCAGACATAGGGTGATTATTTGCAATGGTTACCTGTAGTGTAATTACTTCTTAGTCTGATTATTRGCATTAGTTACTTATAGTGTGGCTATTTGCTTACTTATGGCCTGAATATTAGCATTGGAGCCATATAGTGTGGCTATTTCTAAGGATTACCTATAGTGTGGCTATCTGCACAGGTTACATTGAGCATAAGTATTTGCATTGGTTACTTGTAGTCTGACTATAGCATTGGTTACTTTACTGTGATTATTTGCATTGCTTGCTTATGGTGTGATTCTTTGTATGTAGTGTGGCTCTTTGCAGGAGCCAAATACAGTGTGATTATTAGCATTGGTTACTTTGGCATGGCGATTTGCATGGGCTACATTATTAGCAGTGTTTACTTGTCTCATTGTTAGAATTGGTTACTTATGGTGTGATTATTTGCACAGGTTACTTGTATTAGATTAGGTTACTTATAGTGTGATTATTTGYACTGCTTACTTGAATGTTAGTATTGCCTACTTAGAGTGTTTCTATTTGCACAGGTTACCTATACTGCTATCAATTGCAGTGGTTTCTATAAGTAACTGATGCTAATAATCAGACTATAAGAGTGGCTATTTGCATTGCTAACTTTGGTCTGAATATTAGCATTGGGGACATATAGTGTGGCTATTTACAGGTGACCTATAGAGTGGCTATTTGCACAGGTTACATGTAGGGTAATTATTTGCATTGGTTAGTTGTAATCTGACTRTTATCATGGGTTACTTATGGTGTGATTATTTTCACTTGTTACTTAGRAATCTAGTGCAAAGAATCACACCATATAGTGTGGCTGTTTGCATAAGTTACTTTAGTATGGCATACTTGCAATATATAGTGTGCTTAGGTACACTGGTTGCCTACAGTGTAATTTTAGCATTGGTTACTTATAGCGTGGCTATTTGCATGGGTTGCATTGCTTAGTTGTAGTCTGATTGATTGTTAGAAGTGGTAACTTATAGTGTGATTGTTTGTACTGCTTGCTTACTTTGTGAATATTAGTATTGCTTACTTAGAGTGTTTCTATTTGCACAGGTTACCTATGCATGTGATTATTAGCATAGGTTAGTTGTAGTTTGGCTATTTGCATTTGTTACYTACAATGGGAATTATTCATTAGAGTTAGTTGTTCTCTAGCAAGTTCTAAGAGAGCCAGAACAGCTCAAAGCACAGGAGATTGTTCAGTTAAGGTGGTTCCTGCTTGTCCTGTAACAGCACAAAGTGGTACGTCCAGGAATAGTTCCTTGCATTTGTTTTTTTATTACAGCTAAAATCACATTGAAATGAGCTCAAGACCAGGTGAGGCCTGGTAGAGCTCAGGATTTTGTTTTAAGGCAAAGGCCTCTCTMTATTGTCTCTCCAGAACTTGGTGAACGCAGGGATCCTGCCGCGAGCTCCTGGGGACTGCTCTGCTTTCCAGGGCACAGCTCCACTACGCTGGGCTTTGGAAGGAGCTGGAGAGCTCCACTTCCAGCTGAGGTTTGTACTTGTCTCCGTGTCCCCCGCAGACAAAGGGCGGAACAGCATGGTGTCCACAGAGAGCGCCTCGTCCACCTACGAGGAGCTGGCCCGAGCCTACGAGCACGCCAAGCTGGAGGAGCAGCTGCAGCACGCCAAGTTCGAGATCACCGAGTGCTTCATCTCCGACAGCTCCTCGGACCAGATGACCACGGGCACCAACGAGAACGCGGACAGCATGACGTCCATGAGCACCCCGTCGGAGCCCGGCATCTGCCGCTTCACCGCCTCGCCGCCCAAGCCCCAGGACAGCGACCGAGGCAAGAACGTGGCCGTGCCCATCCCGCACCGAGCCAACAAGAGTAAGTACGAGTCTCCAACTCCAGGCTTAGAGGGCGAGCCTGCGCTCCTGGCCTTTCCCTCTGTGGGACAGAGGAGAGAAATGTGTTTCCCACGGCGAATGCGTCTTCCTGAGCACAAACCCTTGAGCATTCCTCTTATGGACAGCAGCAATGTAAGGGCAGCCGCCACCACCACCACACTGCTGTGGTACACAAAGGCCTTCAGAGCTCCTGYGTGCAGTCCGTGCTTGATCCTCTCTTTGCATTTCAGCTTGGTTAGAAATAGTTGATAGCCTTACCATACAATAAGGTAAGTGTCTATACCATGGAGATGTTGAGTCAGCTACAGCAGCTCTCAAGATCAGCATCGCTGAAAGCAGCTGTCTAGTGGTGGAGGTCTCCGTCTCGGGGGGAGTAGCAGCTCTCCTTCTTTCCTCACTCTTCGTGGAGCAGCCACGAGCGCACAAGGGAGACGCATCTGTCTGCAAGTACAAAGGGCGAGAACCAGAGAGGCAGTTACAGGACATTATTGCAGGTGATGACACTGAAGTGAGGTTCCAATAGCTGGCACCACACCGGGATGAGCACAGAGAGGCTGTACGTAATATTTCTGTTCCACTCTGTCTACCCAGCAGAGTATGAGAGGAGAGACTTAGCTTCTGCAGCCAGCCTGTCCACCCTCAAGGGCAGAATATCTGCAGATAGAGATGTGTTATTTCTCATTTCTGCTGCAGATACTCTCACCTTAGCAGGTAGATGGAGGGGCTATGGAGCTTCCTTTCATACTCTGCTGGGTAGAGAGGGGCTGGGGCTTCTCTTCTACCCAGCAGAGCCTGTGCTGCTGCAGTATTTTCTAAGCAAGGTGCGCTTTGGGGTAGACCTGGCCCTCCTTTTCWCTGCAGCAGCCAGGTCTACCCCCAGTCAGCAGTAACACCTCACTTAGAAAATGTTGCAGCAGCTCAGGCTCTCCTGGGTAGAAGGAAAGAGCTGTCTATGTGGCAAGGGCAGAGTACCTGCTAATGCAAAGAGGCAGTGACACCTCTCTTGGCAGAGACCTAGCCCTTCCCTTCTACCTGGGACAGCCTGAGCCTCTGCACTATTTTCTCAAGGAGATATGACTCTGCTTTGGGCAGAGACTGGCCACTCTCTCTGCTGCAGAGGGCAGGTCTACCCCTGGGCAGCAGTAACACCTCACTTGGAGGCTCAGGCTCTCCTCCCTGGCAATGGCCAAGATATCTGTTAAGAGAGGTGTTACAGCCTCTTTGCATTAGCAGATACTCTGCCCTTGCCACACAGGCAAGGAGGCCCAGGGGTAGACCTGATGGCTGCAATGAAAAGAGCTCTCAAGAGTAGATGTGGCCACTSTTTTCACTGAAACGGTCAGCTCTGCCTCACCTGGAAGTCAGCCCTTACTTTGAAGGCTCAGGCTTGCCCCCTTGGCAGAAGGAAGGGGTAGTCTATCCAGCAAGGGGAGAGAGAATACCTGCAGAGAGTGGTGGACTGCACCCCTTTCCAGTGCAGCTATCCTCTCCTTGCTGGGTAGACAGAGCAGCTGTGGAGACGAGGGACCAGTTTTGCTACGGTGTCCTACCTTGCCGCRGAGGGCAGGCAGCTCCTTTTCAGAGCGGCAGCTCTCATTCATCTTCAGAGCGCCGTGTATCAAAGAGCAGGGAGCGCTCCTCTCTTGACCTGCCGGGGAAGCAACAAAGGCAGCGGCAGTTCCCTGGGCTGTACGCGCAGTTCACTTCATTTTGCAGCCAAGAACAGCAGTAAAGCAGASGGCGGCTCTGCCACCCGCCGGGGGGGTCGCGCCCTCGCTTGCAGCGAGCGGCTCCCGCGGCCTCCGTGGCGGACCCCGCGCCTCCTCAGCGGCCTCTGCTTTCCCCTGCAGGCGAGTACTGCAACCTGCCGCTCTACATGAAGTCGGAAGCCTTCTTCCGCAAGCCAGACATCCACGACCCGTGTCCGGTGGTGCCGCCGCGGGAAGCCTCCATGCGGAACCTGGCGCGCGCCTACCACCCGCAGGCGAGGCACCTCACGCTGGAGCCCGGCAGCAAGCCGCTGGGGCTGCCGCCGCCGGCCTCCTCCACAACCACCTTACCTCAAAGGACTCTCACCATGCCCGGCTCGAGCAGCGCCGCCGCTGCTGCCGCCGCCGCCGCGCCCGCCGCTGCTGCCGCCCCTGCCGCCGCCGCCACCAGTGCCGGTGCCGCCGCCGAGCCGGCCGCCAGCGCCGAGCCGCGCATGCCCACGCACACCAAAATGGGAGGCTCGAGGGACTCGCTCCTAGAAATGAGCACGTCCGGGATAGGAAGGGCTCAAAAACAAGGGGCTGGAGCGTACTCCAAATCCTACACGCTCGTGTAGGAACCTAGAAAACAAACACAACGAACTCTGCTGGTTTCCTGCGCTATTTATATTTAAATTACAAGAACTCTTGTACATAATGAACTCTTTTGTATAAATGAAACTATTTTCTTCTTCTCCAAACAGAAAAAGAAACCAGGGCACAAAGAATTTGATGTTACAGATTTAAAATATAATATATATGTAAACATATATTTCACATCATTTTGAAAGGGGCACAAGGAAAGACTCAGCGACTCTTTTTTTTTTTCTTTTTCCCTGATATTGTCGGTGGTTTTTGAAAAAGGAACGTCTTGAAGACATTGCATGCTATTTTACTGTTCTGAAAACAACAGGAGTTGCTTCAATTTGCAAATGCTTATGTGTTAATACCTTTTTCTATGAAAAAACAAACAGCGCTGTGTGCAATAAAGGTTATGTTTATACGGGGTGTTTCTTAGATGCAGAGAGCAAGAGCCGGTGCAAGGGCGCTGCTAGGGGACACTCACCGCGCACTCACYGGCAGCGCAGCAGGCGAGCAGGGAGACGGCGGCCGCAGCCACGAGGGGACGCGAAGCTCCCGTGCTGTGGAGGGGGGTCCAAACTCCTGCAAGTGGTGCCTCTCTGCAGCACGCTCCCAAGTCCAGTGCACATCCCCAACTCAGCTGGCRGTCTTCTCCCACACTGCAGCAATTAATCTGTGAAGAAATGCATTAAAGCCTTTGAGCTGGCTGCTAATGAAAACAAAAGGCAGCCGCCGAAGGCAGGCGGCTGCAGCACCGCCGGGCTGGCAACCTCCGTTTACTGCACTTGCAAAGAGGGAAATGGCAGTGCCTGTTAGGCACAGGWGCTTCACTTAAATACAGGCTAGAACTAGCACCTTCCAGAGGACATGCTACTATACAAGGTCTAACCTAAGTGCATTTCGGATTCCTTAGCAAATTAGAGGCATTATTCAATTAACAACTCTTCCTCAGTATTCAATCCACACTTGCTACCCATTGGTTCCATCTCCTCCTTACAGATAAGCTTGTAAATTAGCAGCTGCCACACTTACAAACTCCTGTAAAGCACCACTTTTACCACATCCGTTACAAGCACTTACTACACAGCATTAGCTTCCTTTAACATCACTCCTAGATTTTTACTGTACCTGAACAAACAGACCAGCASTTTGAGCCAACAACTAACTCACTCCAGCGTTGCTGGTAACAGTCCTTGCTCTTTCACCTTCCAGCTTGCAGTACCCACTTGTGCTGWCACACACACACAAGTCAACTAACCCTGCTATTGCTGCAAAAGTGCCTTAGCACTAGCCTGGAACAGCTCTCAGCTCTTGGGGGGGTCAGGAAATGAGCTGTCACCACATTGCTTGGTGACGATTCTGGTAATGCTCGCAGCCGCCCCGTGCACAGAAGCAGTTAGTGCAGGGAGACATGGCACTCACTCGCAGAGGCTGGAGGCCACGGCCAGGCCAGTTGCCTCAAGTGCTTCCGCTAATAGCGCCAAAAGTGCTAAAACCTTGCTTGCCCTGCAGAGCCTTCCCTAAAGCCAGCCCYGGGGCATTCTGTGACTGCAGCGGGCTGGCCCAGGACACTGTGTTCACGCTACCTGACCCTCCTGGCTGAGGGGCTCGGCCGGGGACTTACCTGCACCAACTGCCGTGTGGAAGGAGTGCTGCAGAGCTGTCTGTGTTTCGGGGACGGGGGGCAGCGCTGTCCCAGCCAGTTGCCAAGAGGGTCCCGGTTGCTGCCGAGCACCTTGGGTTGCTAATTCAGTTGCACGGAGCCATCGTGTCAGGAACAATCAGCTTGCCTCTAAATCCAAGCATGAAAAGGGATTAGGCTTTTTTCTAAAGTATTTAGGATTGTTTTCTTTAATAGGAAATCCAAAAACTGGTCCAAATAGCATTTCCTCCTATGCATGCCTTTTCCTATGCATTCAATCTTAACAGGTTTTTGGAGGCAATAAAGCCGTGGTGATTTTTTCCAATTTAGCATGCAATGAGCGCCTGGATTTTGTACAGCAGCTGTACGCAGAACATAAGCAAGGCAATTTAATGCCAGCGATCATGCTAAACAGCTCCGACAGGGGCTTTGAGGCGCATGGCGAGGCTCGCTCTCAGGTAAGGGCAGCGAGGGGCAACACAAAGGGTGCAGGTGGCCGCGCAGGGGTGGGCGGTCCGCAGAGCGCTCTCTTACCTGCAGCAGGAGAGTCCTGGTCGGCAGCGTCACCCACCCTTCTCCTGGGCACCTCCAGGGTCCACGGGYGCAGGAGCGCCGTGGCGCCTGCCTGCAGCAGCGCCGGCCGGCCCGAGGGCCCCTCCACAGCAGCCGGGGCTGGGCCCGTGTGGGCTGCTGCTCCACTCCCGCTGCGGTGACGGGCTCTGTCTCCCCTACACCGGCTGCTGTTGGACCAGRCGCACGCAGCGCCCGTGTCGCCCCGAGCGCGGCGGACAAGCAAAGGGGCACCGCTCGCCCACCTTCCTGCAGCTCGCCACGGCCTCCGTTCAAGCACCAACCCTGCCCTCTCTCAGCAGGGAGGGCAGCGCGGAGCCAAGCGCCCGCCCTGCGCACAGAGCAGTGTTACGGCTCTGCAGCCGCGCAGCACCGCGGAACCGGCAATCCCCCAGCCTCAAGAGAAGAGGCAAGAGGAGACAAGCAACTTCTCGGCTGAGAGAGTAAGTGGATTAGCAAGATAAAAGGAAGAGCAGATTAACATGTCTTTATTGTAATCGGCTAGCACAGCTTTCCTCTACATCATAGCAAGAAGTCTCCACCTTACCGGCCCCAGCAGTTACACACATGGCATTACACAGGCCATTACTACTGCCCACACTGCACAAYGGGACAGGGCCTTCACTGTCCCTCCCACCCCAGGTGCCAGGCTGCTCTGCCAGGCAGATCTGCAGCTACCACCCAGGCTGACAACTGCAGCCACACAACCCAACTCTGCCTCCAAGAAGAGACAGGAGAAAACGGCCGGGAAAGGAAAAGAGCTGCCGCGGTGTGCGGGGCGGTGCAGCGCGTGCCAGCAGGCACCGGCCACATCGTGCACACACAGTGTCCTCAGCAGGCGCGCGAACAGCGGCGGGTGCAGCCGGGGCCGAGCACTGCGGGGTGGCCACGTGCCAGGGCTCGCAAGGGCTGCGAGAAGGGCCCACAAGCAGCTCCGCTGCCGGAGCGGGAGCTGCTCCCCGCGCGCTCCTATCTCGGGCAGCCKGTGCTCCGAGCCCCCTGCCCCAGCGCCGCGCCTTGCTGGTAGCAGCCACATAACCCACCCGCCAGCAGCAAGCGCGGCAGGGCACGCTCTGCAACGCGGGTTCAGCCTCGGCACCCGCGGGCTCCCTGCTCTGGAGGGAGGGCGCCCGGCGCTGCCCTAGAGAAGCACGAGGGGCCCTCGCCCAGCACAGCCGCGCACAGCCTGCGGCCGCTGTGGGTGTATCCCAGGCAGCACCGGCACAAGCTCCCGGCGCAGCGCGGTGGGAGAAGGCAGCGCGTTTCACCCTCCCTCCAGGAGCACAATGCGGAGAGGAGAGGCACAGAGAAGGCTGGTGCTGGGCACAGCGAGGCCCAGGCTGCCAGCCAGCCCTGCCAGGGCTCAACCGAGCTGGCCTCGCTCCTGGCAAACAGCTACTGTGAGAGCCAGCTCAGGTGGCACCTGCCACCAAGGAAAGCCTTGGTGATGCCACCCTGGACACAGGTGCCCTCAGGCAGCCCCTCGTGCTTGTGCCCTGGCCCACCAGTCAATGCCACTGGGGAAAGACTCACSGCAAAGAGCAGCTGCTGGGAGCAGCTGCCAACGCACACCCCTAACGGTACCGAGCGCTGCGCGCGCGCCGAGAGCTGCGCCGAGGGAGCGGGGTGACAGCGAGCGCGGCCGCGAGGCGCTGGACGGGGTCGCCCGGAGGGGGGCCTGGCCGGCACGGCTACTGCTTCTCCTTCTTGTGCTGCTGGTACCTCCGGAAGTGAGCCTGGATGGTGAGGGCCGCCTGCTCGGAAGGGTCGCAGGAGGACTTGCGCTCGCCGCTGCCGTCGGGGCTCTCGTCACCTAGGATGAGCACCGAGCATCAGGGCGAGCAGGGGCAGCCGGGCTGGCCCCGGACCCGCCGCTCCGCCAGCTCCTGGCGCATCTCAGCCGCTCACAGCGGACACGGGAGAGGCCAGGCAAGCTCTCCAGCAGCACTAAGCCCTCTATTTACACAGCTTTACTCCCCAAAGACCGCAGCTTCCCCGCGTTTAATCACCAAGTACGATACGCACTTACTTTCACACACACAAATAAGATTAGGGGGAAGGAAAAAAAAACCCTACGACCAGCACTGTACAGCAATAAAGCTCTCATGCTGATAAATGGGAACTCTCCCCAACCCACACTTAATGTGGCATGAGGGAAGTATTGTGAAATTCAACAGGAACTGAATCAAAGCCGCTCAGCAGTGCTCTTTTAAGCGAGTGTGTCACTGCTAAGCACCCCCCGAGCAGCGATCAGAAATCCTGGTGCCAGATGCTGCCGTATAAACTCACCAATGTCATCTGAACCCATTTTTATTCACATCCTAAAAGAAATTGCAAAGTAAAAAGATACATAAAAAAGTCCGTGTTGGGAATCAGCTGCCTCCTGTCCTGCTTAACAAGACACATTGTCAGCTGTAAATCCTGCTCGCTGCAGAATCAAACGCCAGAGGCTGGGGAGCCACCGGGGGCAGTTGCCGCTCCGTGTTTCCGGGCGTCCCACGGGGCCGTAGGGCCCGGCTGCTGCCCCAGAGAGAGGGGCCGGGTCCCCAGCCCTGCGCCACGAGCGCCAGCCCAGGGCTCCTCGCAGCGAGCGGCCCAGCGCGGGACCTGCTCTCATCCGATTAGCAGCCGAGCCGCACCGAGAATAGCAGGGGACAAATCCTATTTGCTGAGCACTTGACTTCATTAGAGGTGGCAGAGCCTCGCAAACAGCAGCGGGGAGGAAGAGAGGGGGACAACTTCAAGGTGCTTTGGCGTCACCCCCAGWAACTGCAATTATAGCGGTGCCTGCTCTTGTGCTGCCTCCCGCAGCCACCGGCCGGCGATTGTCCCGCTGCCTGCCGCGCGCCAGGCTGGCTCCCTGCGCGCTCCACACTCACCTGTCTCTCCGGGGAGCGAGTAGACGCTGTTGTGTCGAGAGCTCCTGCCTCTCTGSAAAGGGAGAGATGCAAAGTATGAGCGAGTTAGGGGGAACGCCGGGCAGAGGCAGTGGGAAGAGGCTCTTTCAGGTCAGCTGCGAAGCCAGCTTTGCCGGGCTTTCTGCTACCCCTTCCCTCTGGAAAACTTGAAWATACTTACTGCTGGTCCCTTAAAGGGCACTACAGAGCTCCGATTAATTAACGTGCTTTTGTGAGAGCTCCTCCAAGGAGGAGCAGCGAAAAGAGCTTTGTATCAAAAGCAGGATCTGCTGAGATTTGCTGCTAATGTCTTGGGCTGTTGCACCGGCCTAGTACAGGCTGCCTGGATCCKCATTTCCAACTAGCACAGAAGCAGCCTTGCCAGGTTTGCTTCCTAGGCTCCAGCCCCTGGCACCTGCCTCTGCAGCACCTGCGACGTCACGGCTGCTAGGGAACATTTTCATCCCGACAAGCAAGCAACGTGAACGTCTCTGCACACACRCTGCTACGCTTCGCGGGCAGCCCTGCCTCCCGGGAACAGCCCCTTCTCTGTCCTCGGACGGGGGAGCACACACGTGCTGCCCTGCTTGAGCTCTGCGCGGCCCTGCAGCTGCCGAGCACGGCCTGCTGYGGTCAAGAGCTCCCCTGCCGCAAACAGGGCCCCCGCAGACCCGCTGGGATGGARCGAGGCAGAGGCTGGGGAGCAGCGAGGGCTCCCGCCGGCAAGGCTGGGATTTCGCGCGGGCTCCGAGCTGAGCCCAGCAGCCCCGCGCGGGCGGGCCGCAGCGCTGGGCGCACGCACACGGGGCCGCACACACACACGCACGCACACACGCGGGCTCACCTCGCTGTCGCGGCTGGTGCGGCGGCTCTGCGTCACGTACTGCACCTGCCAGGGCAGCGGCTGAGACACCAGGTAGGGCAGGGGCTCCTCRCGGAACAGGTTGCTGCCGAGCTGCACGAAGGCCCAGGAGCGCAGTGAGGAGCAGGGGCGGCAGCACGAGCCGCTCCTCCGCTCGGGAACAGCCAGCTCCACCCCAGCACGGCTCCCCAGCTCCCGCGCCCCGAGAACAACCCGGGGTTGTTCCCTCCTCGCTAACGGAGCGCATCTAGACCCAGGCGGGAAAGCATTAGCGCRCAGGTAGCGCAGCCTCACCTGTCCGACGGCTCTGACCACGAAAAACAGCGCCGTCATCAGCGTYGCCAGCATGGCTGCGGCGTCCCAGGGGCTGCCGTCCTTCCGGGAGACCGCCGCCAGGAGCGGGGCACAGCGGCTCCGAGCTGCCACCGAGCGACACGAGCCCTGCTGGGGCCCGCAGCCGCCGAGGCCCCTAATGAGCTTAGGGCTCCTGCTCGCTCTGGGGCCTCTCGCTCTTCCAATCGCCGCGTTTCTCCGGCCCAGAAGATTGCATTCCAGGAAAAGCAAATCCTCTCGCTGCCAGGCGCACGCAGCCACACACACACACACACACACACACACGTGCGTGCTCGCCACGCGCCCGGGCCCGGCTCCGAGGGAGCAGAGGATGGCCGGGGCAGAGCCCCTCGGCCCCAGGCTCGGCGCAGCCCCCGCACCGCACGGCGCGAGCGCCTCTCGCACCACCCAGGGACTGGGTGCCCTGCCGAAGGGCAGGGCTGCGGGTGCCCGCTCCGGCTCTTCCAGGGCCCGCTCCACGCCGCACCGGGCGGGCTCCTGGGCGCGCTGCAAGTCATTTCTACTTCATGAGGCCTCTAATTGATTTTTCAAATTTAATTAGCAACCGTCAGGGAAAGGGAGCCCTCAACAGAGCCAGGCAGAGCGCAGGCCGCAGKCCCCAGCGAGCGGCTCCTGGGTCACCTGTGGCCAGGCAGCACCAACCCCCCTGCACGAGGCAGGCTGGGGACAGCGCAGCGACAGGACGCGACAGAGCGTCCTTCTCCTSCCGTCCAGCGGCAGAGAATTAGCAAGGGGCCAGGAACGGGTATTTTCAGAGCAGGCAGAAACCCTCCCCTCTGCAGAGGAAGCACAACTGTGCTCAACACCCTGCCACCAGCTGCACGCACCCTGGTGCCACGCTGGCCTTGCCCGCTGCCCCCGCAGCGCAAAGCGCGCTACGAGCACGCAGGGTGCCACGGGCAAGCTGCCTGCGTGCAGCGGCAGAGGTGGGACCCCCAGGGCGCTGCTGGACCCTTCCCGGTGTTACAGCCCCGCGTCTCAGCGCCGGGGAGCCCCCAGGCAGGCCGGCGCTGCGAACGCCCCTCTGCGCAGAGGCAGCCCTTTGGGGCTGAGCAGAGCCGAGTTCCGACCGAGAGAGCCCCTCCACAGGGGCAGAGACGCTCACAGCTGGGCAGGCTGCCCACGGCTTCCAGCTACGGCCTGGGAGGAGGCAAGAAGGGAAAAGGAGCAAGCCGGGGGCACAGGAAGCACCCAGCAGCCTAGGGACAAGCAGGGGGAGGACACAGCGCGAGGGCTACCAAGCCAGGAAACACAAATCTCTCACGGAGAGAAAAAACAAAGCTACCAACATCACCATCACGCAAACGTACCCACGTGGATTTAATTTGCATACAAAACAGGATACAACGGGTATCACAACCTTTAAGAAGAAAATAAACATAGTTCAAAACGCTATTGCTGAGAAAACAGGCATGACTCCATACAATTCAGCCCTTCTTCAGGCACACGCTAGGCTCTACCGCACAGGCTGGTACAGTCTCCAACCAAGCAACAACCTCCCTGAGCTCCGGAAAGCTGGAATAGCTCCTCACAAAATACCTGCCCGGGAGACAGGCCATGGGTGCCACCCCTGTCGACAGGGATTGRTGTCCCCTGAGCGTGCCCAGGAGGGCCGAGTCCTCCCGGGGCATTCCCGCGGCCCCGAGCCGGGGTGTCCTGAGCCAGGGGGGTGCAGGCAGGGCGATGAGCCCGGCCAGCCGAGCCCCCTGGGCTGCTAAAAAAGGTCGGTACAAAACGSCAACACAGACACGCTTCCTGAGATTTTCCAGGGGTGTATCCAAAGCGTATTGCTATTTGCATGTAACCAGGTAGGTGCCGGCCCGCCCGCAGGCCGGGCTGCCGCAACGCCGGGCCAGTGCCCGCGCCGGGAGCAGGAGCAGGAGCGGGAGCTGCCGCTCGCGCTGCTCCGCACCCCGCGCACCCTTCGCCTGCTGCCCGCGCCAGCGCCCACCCTGCTTTTGTGGGAGCGGCCCCCTCGCCCTGCAGCTCACTGCTGCTCCTGCTGCCCTGCTTCCGCACGGCTGGCTGCGGCGGCCACCCGGCGCCTGCACAGAGCGTTGGCTGGGCGTCACGGCGGGCACCTCTCGCAAAGAGCCGCTCCAGCCGAGGCCCCGCTGCCTCACGGCCTCCCCCCGACCRCTTACGGCACGTCCCGCGCGAGTCCCAGCTCTGCCTCCCGGGCGCAAAATACCAACAAGGGAGCTGCTCAGTTATCACAGCCCTGATGTTTCGCTGCTGCATTAAACAGTCTATAAAGCATATTTGGGCACTTTGCAGGATTAGAAGAACCCACGACGGGAGTTCCCTCCCTGCTTCCTGTGCTCTCCCACCGCCACRAGACTGTGCATCAAGGGCACGACACAGAGCCGGCTGGAGGGCCCCGGGACGCGCCACGGCACGAGGCAGAGCACGCGGGCACCGGCCACCACCTCCCGAGGAACCGCAGCACGGCRGAAGGCTGAGGAGGCCCCGCGCCACCTTTAATAGTGGTACACTGTGATCTGCTGCTTCTCATCCAGGCCCAGCTGCAGGAGGCTGGGGCTGCTGGCGGGGCCCTTCTGCGCCCCTGGCAGGAGAGGCCTGGCAGCTGAGTGAAGGAAAAGCTCGGAGAGGCGCCGGGGCAGCGGGCAGGACAGGGCAGCCGCGCACACGTGGCCCGCTTGCCCGCGGCATCCACAGCAAACGGGATTAAGGGGGGGATTAGGGACTGAGCGGCGCACGGCGCTCAGGACAGCTCGCGCTCCCAGCGGGGCCCGGGGATTTGCTGCTAAGGGCAGCCCACACYGCGGAGGCCACGCTGACAGCGCCAGCGTAGCGCTGTGACAGCGCAGGCCTGGGCACGTCCCTGCAAAGCGCCCGGGAGCCTTCGCTGCAGCCTGGCCTCCGGCTAAGCCAACGTGGCTGCCGGGCCCCGCGCGCCAGGCTGGGGGCTCGCGGGACCAGAACCGGCTGCGGGCTCGGCCCCCGCCTCCGCCGGGCCCTGTCTCTCCAGCTCCCTTTGCCAACTCGCGCGGAGGGCAGCGGGGCGGCAGCGCTGCAGAGCACAGCTGCGAAAGGCMCGAGCAGAGCTTCTCAGAGTCAAGTACAGCGCACAGGAGGAAAGAACAGCTCGCTCTCGTCTCAACTGCCAAACAGCGTGCTCTTTTGAACAACCGGACAGCAAAATAGAGGCTACGGCTTCTCAATTGCCGTTGAATGCTTTCCCACTCCCGATTCACTCGCCTCCTGCTGCCCCTTCCTACCTGCTGCAGGAAGCTGGAGTGCAATTAAAGACCACAYGCAGGCAAAGGATACACTTCTGAATCCCTCTTGAAGTCTTCTAGCCACTTCTTGTTGGTCTCGATCATGCCTTGAATACTCATCTTATCCGAGTCAGAGCCCCGGACCTGGGAGTGCTGGAACAGGCGGATTTGCTCACTGTCGGGTGAGAGAGGAAGAACAAGTGAGAAAGAGAGGTCTAGGAGGGAATGATCCTAGAGCTCTGGAAGAGGAGGARCAGGAGGAGGAAGAGGAGCTGTTACAAGAAGAGCTCTGCTTGGCTGGCRTCCTTGGACCAGGGAAGGTCCTTGGAGCCAGGGTCCTCAGCACSACTCTCACTGCAGCTCCGCTGCAGAAACCGCCAGGAGCGTTGAGTGGGGGGCACTAACTAACAACATCTGACCGACCTGCTCACGAGCAATATCKGACTGATTTGATATCACAGGTCGGTCAGAACACATTCACCCCCGACCTAGAGAGCAGTTCAGGGAAACGCATCAGCACAATGGACAGAGACACTCAAGCAAAAAGAGCCTTACTCTGCAGGGACGTAACCCAGCCTGCTGTCCAGAAAAGCTGAACTTCCACTGAGTGGTGGCAGCCCGCCTGCAAAACAGACGTGAGAGTCAGGCCCAAGAAAATAAGCAACAGCCCTTCAATCCGGGTGCATCGGCTGCCGCGTTCGCGGCGCTTTAGAGATCCTCCCCCCTGCAAGCGGAGCCATCTGCGAGGCACTTCTGAGCAGGGGGGAAGCAGGCTGGGAGGACAGTCTGTCAGAGCAGCCCAAGGCTCCTTTTCCAGCAGGGACAAGGGCTGGGGAGCAAACAAGAAGTCCCGGTTCAAACCAAAGGAACCGAGTCGCCTCTCAGACTTCAAAGCCCCCCGAGATCAACAGCAAGCTAACATGATGCTCATCTGCTCCTCTCGCTATCCAAGGATAAATAGGCTGCAAGAGGGGGAGGCTTCCACTCCAGATGCACAGGGCGTCGTGGTGTTTTTGAGGAAACCAGCATGCAGAATCCTATCTGCAATTCATGGGAGGCTTCTAGCGAGGCAGGGCTGCCGCCGCCTCCTCTTTTGCGCCCTTCTTTAATAACTGCTCTCTTGGGTGCACAACAGAGGCTGACCTGCTCAGGACGCAGGGTAACAAGATCAGCCATATRCTGCAGTTCCTGGAATGAGGCTTTCTCATTTTCAATCTCATTAGCACCCTTCCCAACCGCAGCAGCAGCACATCTGGGCTGAGCAGCGTCGCAAGGGTGAGCTGCTGAGAGCCTWCAGGACAGCGCACCCCAAAGCCACGCGCAAGCGAGCAGGGAGATTCGGGACCGGAGACTGACCTGGGAAATACTTGTGCCATTTCTCTGCCAGAGCGCTCTGCGCGGACGGCGCGGCGGCGAACGCGCGCCCGGAGCTCAGCCCCGCRTCCCAGGCCCAGCGGTCGAGCACGGACACGCCGGCGGGCGGCCCCAGCGAGGCGTACGTGGAAAGAGGGAGGCCGTCGCAGGGCACCTGCACGGGCACCTGCGCCGGCGTGAAGAGCGGGGACTGCCGATTGCTCAGGGCGCCCAAGACGCCCAGGACGCCGTTGAGCTCGTTCGTGATGCGCTGCAGAGAGCTCGTCAGGTACTGCACCTTGTCCAGCTGGGAGTCCAGCTGCAGGTCGGTTCTCACATTAACTRGCAGGAGGAGGAGGAAAGAGAGAAGGGATCACCAGGAAGGTCGGGGCACACAGCCTCCCTGGCAGGAAGCTTGCCTGCTGCTCCGTGCTCAGGAAAAGCACTAAGCTCTCTAGGGCACTGGCCCAGTCCTACGTGGGAGCACGGGCACTGTGCCGACAAGGGCTACATCTAACGGTGAGGGAAAGCCCTAAAGCTCCCTGGGTGCCTGCAGATGTTTTATTGATCAAGGTCAGAGAGACAATCTCAGACTGGACAGACTGTCAATCTGCTRCCAGAGGGAAAGTCTCTAAGTTCTTTTCAGGCTAAGCTCCAGCTTTGCCAGCCTTCCKGTAAGCAACGCAACCCTCCCTCCGGCCCGCTTATGGAGCGCCCTGCACGTCGTCACCTGCGCAGCCCCAATTACAGGCTTTGCTGAGGGCAGAGAGAGAGGCAGGAGCCGCAGGCAGAGGGAACTGCCACCACCTCTCCTTCCACAGACAGCGGGGAGGAAGCAGCCTGCGCGCCAGCAGCACAGCTCGGCAGCGGCAGAGAGGGAAGGGCTGCAGCTCGAGGCACAAGCGCCTTTGTAAGCCGCGCTAATAACCACGGCAGAGGTTTCAAAGGGGAGCTCACGCACAGACTGCACCCCTCTCCTTCGGCATCACTGGCAGGGAAAGACTCTTTCAAATACAGCACTATACGCCGAGCAGCCCCAGTGACAGGCAGCAGACCTGCCTCCCTGCTTTAGAAGCTAATGAGCACAAGTAAGGAGAAGAAAAGGAACACCACGTAGGTGAGAGGAAAGGCAGAGCCAGGCCTGAAGCATTCAACACTGGACCAGCCCACTGAAGCAGCCAGGCCTTACCCTTGTGCTGATGCACATCTGCACTRGACATGCTGGTTGTGTCCTCAGAGTTGCTGAGATCAAAAGTCACCATCTTTTTGCAGGCAGCGCTCTTCAGCGTGTCTTCATCTGAAAGCTGGACAAGACACAGAAAACCGTGCAAATGAAACCTCGCCGTGTGCTGTTCCCTGGAAGACAAAAAGCCACGGCAATACTGCTGCCTGTGGCTACGCCGCGCAGCTTGGGCGGCAGTCAGGCCTGGGCCGGGCAGCAGGGCTCCCGCCAGCAGTACCTGCAAGCAAAGGGCCTGCTTGGCAAGGGCAAGCGGCAGGTGCGGGCACCCGAGGCCCWACCCAACACCTGCAGGCGGAGGAGCTCCTGGGCAGAAGTCCAAGGGGTTTGTGCCTGGAATAACCCCCATAATTCCTGCACGGGCTGCACTCTCTCTCTGCATCAAGGTCAAGCGCTGAACCATCAAAGGTCTTGCGCACTCACTCACATCTGCTGCCACCCCGTCTACAGCCACGTGGTTGCAGGCAGAGCTGGCGAGATTCCAGCGATGACCTTGAGCACAAGATTAGACCCGATCTCCACAAGGTCACTTGCCCTCGCTTTCCCTAGGCACGAACGATGCGCAGTTTTCAGGCTGCTTTCTCTACCCATTCGGCAGTCCTGCCCTTAAAAGGCGGTCCAAATCTCCTCAGCAGAGGGAAGGCACAACACTTGCAATTTTGCCCAAGTTACGGGCTTTTAACAAACACCTACTGCTTCACATGTGAGGCTGTGTTTCGTATCCTTGGACGCTCCGGCACGAGGGGTAACACAGATTTGTCTCCAACCTAACAAACAAGCTTCCCGCAAGCCAGTTCCCTCAGCGTGTTTCCTCCAACCAGCTCCATCCCTGCCTGGCAAGCTGCCACCGTGGAAGACACTTCTCCCTCCATCCTAAACCCCAGCCCACGTTTGCTCTGCTGGTGGCGGAGCTATTGAATCGAGCGGGTTCGAGTCTAATTAGGTTTGCCGTTCTTTCCAGCTCTGTGACTAGCCTGCTCTCTCCGGCCTCTCCTGCGGAGAGCGACGCACCGCTCCTCGCTCAGAGAATCAGTTTCTAATAATCCAGCTCCACAGGCACCACCACCAGCTCAGCAGCCCTCACAAGGGCCTAAAGCCCTACAAACACCCCAGCCTAGGGGAGGAGACCAGGAGCTCTGCGCACCACAGGAACACAGCCGGGTAGGTCCAAACGACTGTAATGCCGCTGGTTACCTACCTCCTCCAGCAGCGACGACTCCAGCTGGCTGAGCTTTTCTTCCTTCTTCTTTAGCAGCACCTGTCCTTTCCGCATAGCCGACTTCATCTTGTCCAAACGCTTCGCTTCCTGCAGCGGAGAAACAGCCAAGCCAAGGATGAAAATTAAACGCCAATGACAGGAAATAATCTAGTGGTCGCGGTGACTTTCAGCTCCCGCCGCTCCCCATGCCGCTGGAGCACAAACGCTCAGGCCTGGGAGCTCACGGGCAGCAGAGCACAGAGGGGAGAGCCCAGGCCTCAAGTGAGTCGACGCTGGGGAAAAGGCGGCTCCCCTTCTGAACCCTGCATCTGACAGGGTCAACAGCTTTGCTTCCCCAAAAAAAGGAGGGCTCCCCGTCACCAGCGAAGGAACGGGAGATGTGCCCTGTGCAGCTGCTGTATCCCGAGGAGGGAACCTCCACAGGCGCCCGTCACCGCAGCCGCAGAGCCGGGGGTCGAGCCCGGGCTCCGGATTCCCCGGTGCTGCCGTGACGCCTGCTCTCTCAACAGGGGCCGAGCTCYGTCACTCACATCTTCCAGGTTCCTGCGCACGCCCTCCAGGAGCTGCGAGCTGTCAGGATCCTGCACCACCTCCTGCGCCTTCTGCACGTCCTGGCGCCACTGCTGCTTGGCGGCTTTCAGCGCCGTGTGCCTCTTCCTCATGGAGCGGGTCTGGCGCACCAGGAACTCCTTGGCATTCCTGATGGAGATCCCTTCCGCAGAGATGTAGCTCCTGACGCTACCGGAGACACACAGATAGTCCCTTGGCTTTCTGTACCTGTGCAGTGTGCGTTATCCTGCAAGCTCCATGCAGCAGCCTCCCAAAAGCGGATTGCCGGTGCTTCCCACGCGCGTAAAACCCAAGCAAGACACTGTCCCAGAGTGTCCCGTGCACGACTACTCACTGATCGAACTGGAAGTCGTTGTCCTCGTGGCCTTGAGAGGGTGGGGAAGCGGCCGTTCTCGATGACTGCTGAAGAGTTGAACAGTTTCAAAGAACAAGAAGCACGCATAAGAAAATACTCCTGACGCCAAGGGCACCCCAGCTTCCCACAGCCCTTCTCCTCCAGGAGACCCAGACAGACAGTGCCAAAGAGTACCACAGACATCAGTGACTTCCAGGGCAGAGAAGWGCGTCGCTGCATGCCACATCACTTGCAGCAGAGGAAACAAACCGGAACTTTTGAGGGAGTTGCAATCTCGGAAGTCACAGGCAAACGCCTTGCCAGTGGGCTTTACTCACAGCTTGAATAGATTCTCCSAGGTCTTCAACACGGAGCTCAGCTTTCTCTCGGGCAGATTCTACRGAGTGTTCTGCCTCTAGTCCCTTCAGAATCTCCTGTTTGCTCCTGATCGCCGCCTCAAGGTCACTGCCACACAAGAAAGGGACCACAGCTGCACTCGGTGAGCCTGCACATCTATCTGCAGCAGGCTCCAAAGGGACCTCTCCTTTGCAGGAGGGAGGAAGGGCCACAAATGCGCAAGACAAGCGGGAACACAGAAGCACCTCGACGGCAAGGATTCTCAATAGCCTGTGGCGGGGCTGCACGTCAGGTCCCTCACACAGACAATCCCCCACAAGCCGGGATAACACACACACAAACGAGGGGCCTCATGCCAGGGCAGCGGGCAGAGCCTGACTGCTAGAGCCAGGCCTAGGGGCACATCAGCCACCGAGAGCACAGCTTGCCCACGACCACCCAGACAGGGGCCTACTGGTCGTGCAGGACGTCCACACAAGTCTCACACCACGTGTGTGGTGGGACGGCAGGTTATTAAGGTATCCACAAAGAGGACCCAGGAGCTCTCGGTCCTCGATGCACAGCAAAAGCCCGAGCAGGGTTCTGAAGGAGGATGGGCCAACACAGCGGCAGCTCAGCGCTACAGGAGAGGCCCAAGAGCAGCTCCCGCTGGCGTGCACGGTACCTTCTGAGCCCTCGGGGAAATTTCACCCACACACACCTGATGCGCTTCTGCAGCCTCTGGCTGCGGGTCTGCAACAAGTCCACCTGGGCCTCCAGCTCAGCTTTCTGGTCTTGGAGCTCTTCAAGAGACTTACGCAGTTGCCAGATGGAGTCGAGCAGGCTGCTGTGAACCTTYCTATTCTCCTCCAGACGGAGCTGAGAAGCCAAAGCAGCTTCCTAGAAGCACAAGAGGAAGTCCCCTGTAGTTGCCCCAGCACTCCATGCAAGAGACTCATCCTACCTACAGCACTGACAGCAGGTCCCAGAGCTGCGAGCGCGCACAGCACGGGCCAGCCCTGGAGGAACGGAGAGCCAACTGC
This sequence comes from Nothoprocta perdicaria, assembly GCF_003342845.1. Taxonomy (NCBI): domain Eukaryota; kingdom Metazoa; phylum Chordata; class Aves; order Tinamiformes; family Tinamidae; genus Nothoprocta; species Nothoprocta perdicaria. The sequence continues at coordinate 218,581 of NW_020455480.1, forward strand.
CCAACTGCCACCCCAGTGGAGTCTTGGAGGCATTTCCCTTCCAGCCACGCACACATTCCCCGTGCCTGCTCCGCAGGCCCTTCACAGCTCTCRGCAGTCACTAACGCTCTTTTAGCTGCTGAACAGCTAGTTCATCAGCGGCTCCCGCGTGGCCGCAAAGCTGCACTGACTCTCATGCCAGCAGCACTAGAAGTTCCTGCAAAATACAGGCGTCCAGAAGGCTTTTGCTGGGCTCCATGCAGACAACTGCATTTCAGAGGGACAGGTCGGTGGCCTTGCAGATAACAGCTTGCTTTGGAAGACCATCACCCTGGCACGCTCCCCTGCCTGGTGAAGCAAAGCAGCGCAGCGCCTCCCCAGAGCTCACACACCTCTCTCTCCAGCTCGGTCCGTCTGTCCTCCTCCAGCAGCTGCTGCCTTTTCTTCCTCAGAGCCTCCTCCTACACACAGGAGAGCAAGCGGGTGATCATCAGAGCGTGGTGATGCCACCAGAGGAGACTGCAGGGACTCCACAGCACTCAGAGAAGAAGTGCACACATCAAGCCCAAGTTTCCAGGCCATTACAAAAAGGCAATATTGCTTTGTTCCCCTCTATATACACTCACTCCATCGCCCTCCCTTGTCACCAAGTGAGAAGCTGGGAATAAGCGCATCGCTGTGGGAAGAACATCCCATCCTGCCAAGCAGCAACAGTTCCCAAGGCACAGGCCTGTTTCTCCAGCATTTCACTTTCGTGAGGACCCTGGTTGCCACCCCTAGCATCTATCCACCTTTTGCCTTTCTTACCCCAGTGCAGCTTGGAAAGGAGGGGCTGTGCACCACAGCTCACTCACCTGGTTGAGGAGCTGCACCGATTTGGCCTTGACAGCCTTGGCTCGCAGCTCCAGCTCACTTTCTGCATCCTGGAGCTTTCTTTCCTGCACAGAGACAGAGCCRGTTAAACAGAGAAGAACTGCACAAGTTGCTCACCCAGCAGAGCTCTGCCCCCAGGGAGAACAGCAAAACCCTGTGAAAATACAGCCTGCCACTTGGATCAGAGGGGGCCATAAGGGCGGCCGGAGCACTGCAGCGTCTTGGTACCCGGGCCATGCCCAGGCAGCCGAGTCGCAGCAAGCTGGCGAGGCGCCGCGCTGCCCTCACCTTCTCCCTGTGCCTGTGCTGCAGCTCAGCGAGCCGCTCCTCCAGCTCTGCCTGCAGAGCCTTCACTTCCACCTCGTGCAGGTGGCGCAGGCGCACCAGCTCACTTCGCACGTCCTCAGAGAGCTCGGCTCTTTGCTTCCTCTCCTGCTCGTTGCAAAAGCCAAACAAGAACAGGGGCTGAGCGGGAGAGCGGGCTCTCCGGGACGCCAGCACCAACACCCAGGGTGCACACCCAGAGGAAAGCAGGGCCAGCCCAAGGGTATCCCAGGTCGCCGGGCCCCTCTGCAGTACCTCCTCCTCATACTGATCCCGCAGCCTTGCCAGGGCCTCCTGGTGCTCCTCCTTCATTCTCTCCATTTTCCTCTCGTGSTCTTTTTCCACCGCCTGCCGCTTCTCTCTCAGAAGTTCACTGAGCTGCAGGGAGCACACAGACAGAGGCTTCACAGAAACCGCACGACAGCGGCTCTCCCCCCGGAAAAGCGCTTCTCGCACAGCCAGCAAGGCTGAAGCGCAGAACATCCTGCGGCCGATCGCGGCATCGGGCAGCGGCCTGGGTGCGGGAACGCAAGCGCCCTAGCGAGGGGCGCTGCCCTAGGAGCCTCCCGTGCCCTGCTGCACCACGGCTACCTGCGGGCAGGGAACTGGCCATCTCGGACCTCCCCAAGCCTCTGAGAAGGGGAGAGCGCCAAGACTCTTCAGCCGCCGAGGACGAATACTTGCCTCACGTTCGTATTCTGTTACTTGGAACGCTTTCTGCTGGATTTTCTGCTCTGCCCTCTGCAATTCTTCACGCAGCTGAGCCTCTTCATTCCTCTGTGCCTCTGCTATCTGCGTTTGCAGGCTGGAAATGACCTGCCAAGAAAGCCACCCACAGAGACACGTCACCCTTCTGACGAGATCCATTCAGTGCTCTCCCACAGAGAGCAGGCRCCGCGGCAAAGATCAACGCGCACAGTCTCACCTCTCCCTACTTGGAGCATGTCCAAATGCCGACCCAGACCAGAACCATATTGAGGAAGCGGGAAAAAATAATGCCCCCCTCCCCAGGCACAGCTGGTGGCAGCGCGGAGAAAACCCATTCCTATTCCCGAGGCACCAGCGCGCACCTTGCGATGCTTCTCCGCTGCTGCGTGTTTCAGCTCCCGCAGCTCCGTGGCCAACTGCTTCTCCAGCGCCTCTGCGGCCTACAGGAAAATGCAAACCCTCTGTTCTTTTGCTCCCCTCCAGACACAGTGCACAAGGCGCAGCTGCCATTAACATCTCTCCCTAGGCTTCTAAAGCCTCCACGGTCACCTGCTGTCTACACTGAATTATAGATACGGTGCCTTCTCTCTCCCTCTGCCTCCACTCAAGACATGTGGCTGGGCCTGGGCATCAGGCTATTCAGGGAGGACAACCAGCCGCCTCCCTTCAAGGATGCACCAGCCTCTGGAGAAGTAAAGCAGCAATGACAGAGCTATTGCGACCCGCTAAACCGGTGTGATTTACTTGGGCAAGGGCACACGGTGATCTTTCTCATTTCTTCAGATGCAATGTGGCCGTGTAAATAATTGTTAATTAGTCACCATTGTCACAAAAATGTGGGGTTACTCCTCTCCACCCAATCACCCCTCTATTAGCATGGCAAACATCTTCTCTTAATGTTATAACTTGGTTACTATGAACGCACATATGGCTGTTCTTTAATCCCAACAGTTGCACCCTGCAACGTAAGCCACGCGTAAGCCAGCCCCTCTCTGGTAGGTATCAGTCTCACCTTCTTTTTTTCCCTTTCTAAGCTCTCCTTGAGCTCGCTCAGGAATCGCTCCTTCTCCCGCTCCAACCCGGCGATCTCACTCTGCCGAGCATCCTCCATTTCCAGCTGCAATTTCTCCAACCCGCGTCGCTTCATGCCCTCCAGGTTCTCCTTCTCTGCCACCTGCAGCGATTCCCACTCTTGCCTCAGCTTCTGCAGTGCCGCCTCTTGCTCTGCCCTGGCGGGTTCGCCACAGGAGTGCAGAGAGRGAAGACATCAGAGCGCGGTTCTTGCGCGCTGGGTTGCACTTCATCCCTCGAGCGCGGAGCAGAGGCTACGAGATGCCATGGGAAGGAGCGGGCAGGCCAGGCCTGCTCGGGCTCACCAGCGCGGCRCTGGAGGCCTTGGAAAGCAGCAGCTAAGCAACTACAGGGGGGATAGAGGCGCCCGTGCACACACSTGCCAGCTAGGGGAAAAGCAAGCACCACGTTTCCCAGGGCCTGCTCTTTCTGCCTCCCTCCGCTGTTTCGGTAGGCCCAAGCGGCACCGCAGAGRCCTGCGGGCCACGGCCCTGGCCTTCCCTTCGCTGCTCTCCCCGGGCTGCGGGCCCGCCGGCAGACTGGTAAGGCTCATCAGCCTTGGCCCCCATGAGCACAGGGCTGCGGGCACCTCCGGGGCCCGGGTACTCCATCCTAGCTGCTGCCAGAGGCAGGGATCAGCAGCGGGAACGCACGCACCGTGGCTAGCTCCTCCCGGGGCCGCGCGAGCACCTCCCTCCCCCGGCGGCACAGCCCCGTTCCCGGGGGCACGGCGGCTCCTGCCAGCTCGAGGGAAGGCTGTCACCTCATCCTCTCCTTCTCCGCCTCAGTCTCGGAGGTGATTTGGACTCGCAGCTTGGAAAGTCTCTCCGCTTCTTCCTGTCTCACGCGCAACTCTTCCTCTTTGGAAGCCTTTGCCAAATCCTCCTTCAGAGTCCTGTGAGATAAGAAACAGGGAGAAAAATAAAAGTTCAGGAGACTTTAATATCTTCAAAGCCACCTCCCCTAGGCCCATAGATGGGCTGCTGCGCCCACGAGCTGTGCCTGCGCGGGTGATGCAKTCCCAGGGCTCCACATCATTAATTCTCTTCCATGCTTCCAGAAGGCGGCTGCTGGTGGTGGAGATGCAACCTCTGAGGACCAAACTTGTGYGGCACATTTTTAAAATGCAACACACCAACGCAGATGGCTTTATTCCAGTCAGAATCTGATAAGTGAACAGGCTCCCAGACAAGGTAGCTGGGTGCATTAGCACATCGGCAAGCTCCGTATTTTCACGGCAGGCCCCTTCTCCTTACTACTTTATTGCCGCTCAGACTTTCCTCCTTGGGAGTGCACTTCCAGTGTCTTCCTTCGCACCCAGCGCAGCACTGCCAGCACACTTCATGCCAAGGTGCTGTTTCTGGCTGCCTCGGTGGGCTGCTTTCGGGCCACCCACAAGAAACGCAAGCCTTGGGAGCAAACCCCACAAACGCAGGGCGCCAGCTCCCCGGCTGCTCTGCCGCCTGCTCCGCTTTGGTCGGGTCCCTGCACATGCCCTGGGTTTTGCACGTGCAAAGCCTTGCTCTATTCCTAAAAGCCTTGTCTGGAAGTCCCTCTGCAAAATATACAGTACCAGAGACTCCTACAGCTCCTCTGGGGCAATCTCATCTCTTCTAACATCGCAGTTCCAGTACTCTCGCTGCCACTTAGGCGGGGATTTGAAAGGCTGCCAGGTGGCAAAGCAGCAGGCACGGAACGGGAGGCTCGTCCCGCCCTACGGCGAGAGACACGTTCCCGTGGACGCTCGAAGGCGCACGCAGCCCTTCCCRCGGGACACGAGGACGGCGCTCTCGTCCGCACGGCCGGGAGAGCGCCGCTGGGGTGCAGCCCCTCCGCACGCAGCCGCTGCCGGCGCCAGCCCGCTCTGCTTCAGGGCGTGCRGCCCCCCGAGCGCAGCGTTGCTCGGGGGCCGCACCGGCAGCCCCCAAAGCCCCAAGAGCGCTGCCTCCGCCACAGCTCTGCACAGCAGCACCAAGCCCCCCGGCAGGGCTCGGCAGGGGTGCCCTACACACAGCACCCGCCCGAGGCCACCAGCCACGAGGCACAGCTGGGAAAGGCTCAGGAGGAGAGGGAGCGCGGAGAGGGAGTAAAAAAGGAAAGTACCTGAGGCATTTTTCTTTCTGCTGATGAAGCTTCTGAGCTTCCTCCTCCTCCTGCTGCCTCATCTCCTCCTGGAATTGCTGAATTTTCTCCTTCTTTGCTTGTAATAAGCGCATTTTCTCTTGCTCCAGCTCTTCCTCCAGCTCCTTAGTTATTCCCTCTAGAGATTCTTCATGAGGCTGGGTCAAGGTCTTCTCCTGCTTGATTTCCTCCTTGGGTTGCCTGCTAAGAAAAGAGACTCCTGTTGGCAAAAGGATGAGAGAGACTTGGGCAACAAGAGGGAAACAGCAAGATCCTGTGGCCAGCAGCACGTGCAAACCCACTTCCCACCCAGGTGCTGCGACACGCCTCTCACGGGCCAGGTATGTCTCTGCAGCAGCAGTCTGGGATTGGGATCTGGGAAAGCGTGCTGGGATTTAGCAAGAGAAAACCCAGGGCAAGAGAAAGCCCTAAGCTCTCCAGACATTCAAAACCAATCTGCCTCTACTTAAGCTTTTGCAGACACAAAGCAGCAAAGTTATGAGGCCTGAAAGAGACTGAGGGGGAAGGAGGGCAAAGCGAACACTGGCCTAAGAGCAAAAGGACATTTTTGTTCATTGCCGGTGCAACCTGAAGCAGCGACGTCTCAGCACGCTCCGAGACGCCCAGGGTAAGGCAGAGGGACTTCAGCCCTGCCAGGAAATGGGAGAAAAGAGCCACAGCAGCGTGGCCTGGAGTCAAAGGGGAAAGCCAGGTCCTCAGGTAGCCACGAGCAGCAGCAGAGACGAGAGGACTCGGGCTCCAGGGAAGCCGCACGTCGCCAGCGCTCCCCCGCCGCGCCGCCCATTCCGGGCCCACTGCAGAGGCACCTCCTGAAGGAGCCAATTACCAGGCTGCTCTGCAAAGCTATTTGGACCCTGCCATCCTCTCATCKCCTTCTTCCTTGTGCCTCTTTCTTTTGGTTTAAAATAGCAGCCAGTCAACACAGCATTTACCCAATTCCTTGCAGAAAAAGGGAACTACTGTGCTGCTCTCCACAGCAAAGATTGCTTTTSCATCGCTTTATCTGGAGAGATGCGCTGCCTATTTTTACCAACGTCATCTACTGATCTGTCACCTGACACAAAAACCAAAGTCAGCACAATCGTTTCTACCGAGGTCTTCTATTGCAGTAGAATTGCAGGTACGCATCAGCAAAGCCTGTCAAGTGAGCACCGGGATAAACCACGAGTTTCTGCAGGGAACCCGAGTTCCACCAGCTCACGAGCTCTCACCTCATTATCTCAAAGCTAGCAAGGTGCCCAGCCACTCTAACAGAGCAGACCCGGGAACTCCTCCCTCTCGCCTCGGCACTGCGCAGCAAGCGAACGCGGGATCCGTGCGAGGGCGTTCAGGAAGGGACGCGACCGCGGGGCCTTGCCAGCGGCGCGGGTAGGAAGGGGCCTTTCCAAGGAGCCCCCGAACGGCACCCGCCCGGTCCCGGAGCCTCGCGCGCGCAGGCCGGGGCCGAGCCGCTCTCCTCGCCGTGCCCAGGCAGTGACAGAGGCTCCTGCCAGCGAACCAGCCGCCCAACTCGCGCATCAGGAACCGAATCGCGACGTTCGCCGCACCGCAGCGCCCGGYGCGCCCACGTCACACCCGGGCATGCAAAGAAGGGCAGAAACACAGCACCAAATCTGTTATGCTTACAGCACCGGGCGGTTAAAGGGAGCCCTTACGCTTCCTGCGGGGCAGCCAGCTCCTCCGGATCGACCGGGCTACGCAGCGACCGCTCCTGCGGCTCCTCAGCCTCCTCCTGCTCGGCTGACTCCAGAGCAGAGCACTTGTCCTGCGACGCTTCTCTCGCATCCCTCTCGCTTGGCAGCAGGAACAAAGGGAGCACAAGGTGAGGTTAGCGCGGGTTACCTTGCAGCCAGCCTGCTGCAGAGCGAGGCGCAYGGCGCGAGCAGGGGCCCCGGCTGCCAACGAGAGCCGTCGGCCGAGCGAGGCGCCATCCCGTCCACACGCGGAGGGCAGCTCCGGCGGGAGCAGGGCGCTGTCGGGACCCCGGGGGCAGAGCGCTTGCAGGCCCCTTCACGGGAGCAGCTTCTCAGCACGAGGCTGCCAATCCCAGGCGCACGCAGCAAGTCCCTCAGATCTACTGCAGCTTCCTCTGCTCACCAGCTTTCCTGGCACAGGCAGCGCTCCTGCGCTCCCGGTGCCCGGGAGTACTGTGCAGCTCGGTACGCAGACTAGGAGCGTCGGCACCGCCCCTCGGTMAGTGCCACACGCGGCAGCTCTCGGGACAGGGCTCGAGAGCGCCCGGGCCTCCCTGTGCAGCACTGCACTCGCGTCCGTGTCAACAATGCCCCCAGGCAGGAGGACAACGCTTCCCTTTAACAGCCTGAACCCCACAGCAGCTAGGAGCCTGCCTTGTTCTTGGGGAGAGGGCTGCTGCGCTCTYGGGTTAGTTGCCCGCAGAGCAGGGTAATACTGACCCTTATCCACAGGGAGGCTGCTAAGCCACTGCTAGCACAGTTGTAAGGGGACTGGAAGGAGAAAAGTGAGAGACTGAAGAGAAAAGACTGTGTGAGAAGGTGCAGGAGCTCAGRGTGTTGTGCAGGGGCCTGCTGCTCAGGCAACATCGGTCAGAGCAGAGCAGGGAGAGCAAGGAGGTCTGCAGCGCGAGCCGCGTGCCCGCTCGGTTGCTCTGGGCACCATACCTCTTGGCAGCTTCCTCTGCTTGGCTCGGCTCCCGCTCCACACTGGCTTTGCTCTGGTCTTTGTCCTCTTCTCCCGGCTCACGCGCCTGCAGGCGGAAGCAAAGAGCGCGGAGCTCGCTGGCTGTGAGGCCGCCAAGGAGCAGCTGCTGCAGGGACACGGTGGCACCCAGCGCCCACAYGGAGCCACGGGCACCGCAAGCGGCAGCGAGGGCACCGCGGAGCCGGGCTCCGGCGCCCGGCGGAGACTCCTTGAGCTCAGCTCTCCGGGTGCAGGCAGCTGTCGGTCTGGGGGCTGTTTTKGCAATACGGAATGGGGATTGATCCTGTGCAAGCTCTCAGCACTGTGGACACGTATGCAAGTAACACTAACCTCTGAGAGACRTAGGACAGAAATCTCCCCCCAGAACAGCACCGCACACACAAAGGTGAAGCAGTGTACTGTGGTCRAAATGCAACCGGCCCCTTCAGCTATGAGCAGAAGCACCCTGGACTCGGTTCCACCTCACCTCCAGCCACTGAGCGCACCACGGGCGCTGCGCTACAGGCGGCCGCACGCACAGGGGCTTCGGAGTGCTCTGTGCACCGCAGACGGGCACGGGTGCTGCTGAGGAAGCCAGCGCCACCCTGGCAACGCGCTGCACGGATTTCCGCTGCCTTATTCATGAAACACGAAATATTTGGGCAGGCAGCGGCCAGCCGCCCCTTCTGCCGCCCGGGAGGCGGGAGCCGCTCCTGGTGCCCGCGCCGCCTCTGCCTAGCGACCCAAAGCAGCAGCAGCTGCAGCACCTCTGCCAGGGCAGCGCCGCCCGCACTCCTCGGCACGAGGCCCTGCCAGGCTCYCCACGGCCAGCCCCAGCAAGGCGCTGGCATGCGCGCTGCCCGCGCCAGGGCAGCGGGGAGAGGGCGAGCACAGCAGGCCTGCGCTTTGCTTTCCCTTCACGTCTGATGAGGCTCTTTATTAGGCACAGGAGGACAGGCGTATCCTCCAAATGCAGCCCAACAAACCCCACCGCTCCTCTCTGCTGCACAGGCGGCGAGTTGGTCACCGCAGGTCTCCTCCAGTGCAGCGGATCAACTCGCTCACCATGAGAGCGGGGCTCAGCAAGCCGCACCTCTGCCTGGCCTAACGGGCACGGCTTTTGCTAGAGATCCTCAGAGCTCAGAAATAAAAGCTGACGCGGCTGGGGGGCACGTTCACCACCCCGCACCCCAGCAGCCAGGCGGGACGTGGCCGCAGCTGGCGGCCCGGCCTCCCTCTCCTGCTCTCGTTTGCGATGCCACTGCCCATTCTCTGAGGAACTTCTCTAGAAGCCAGAGCCTCGCAGGTGCCCACGAGCCCTTCGCTCCTCGAGACGCCTGCGGCAGGGGCAGAGCCTTGTGCCCACGGCCATGCTCACCGGTGCGCGCGCAAGCGCAGCTGCGGGCCCCGTTAGACGCAGGTGCCCCTCGTGACACACGGGCTGCCGCTCGCGCCGCCGCACAGGGACATCCCTGGCCATTCCTTGGCCGGGCTGCCTCGGACCCTGGGGCAGGCGGCAGCAGCAGCTCTCCTGCAGAGACGAGGAGATGCTCACGGGCATCTTGCTCCTCCCGTTCTGGGCTACCCCCTGCCCGTTCTCCCCGTGCGACCGCCAGCCACGCAGGCCCYGCTGAGGACACGCTGCCCTCTCCCTTAAAGGCACTTCTTACACTGCTCATTATTCCTTTCGCAATTACCCGAGCGCAGTCCCAGCTACAAATGACCTACTTTTCCTGGGATAATATCTCCCGCGCAGATGGTATCTGCCCTTTGCTGCAGCCTCCTCTGCTGCCTCCCCCCGCACCTGGGCCGCTCCTGCCTGCACGGGCGGCACAAGGCTCCTGAGCACGGGCAGCGGGTGCGCTGGGGCGGTGCGCGGCGGTGCCCGGGCAGCACGGAGGCCCCCGCCGCTCCGGGCAGCGCAGTGGAGCCGCGCGGTGAGGCAGAGCCTGCCCCGAGAGCTGCTGCTGCTGCTGCTGCTGCTGCTGCTGCTGCACACGCGGCCGAGCGCAGGAGCGCTCCACAGGACACGGCCACGCGCCGAGCGGCTGCCCGCGCACGGGACACCCGGCCCGCGCCGCGGGCACAGGGAGCTCTCAGCGACTCACCGCAGGCGGCAGTGGCTCCTCATCCGAGCGGCTGGAAAGCGGCAAGTCCTCCCCGCAGTCACTGACCTCGGACGCCTTGGAGAGCTCACAGAAGATAAGGGTGTGCGTTAGAGGGTGAGCACGGGCAAGCCCTGCCATTTCCCCGGGCTTTTCCCACTTTTCCCACTGAAAGGGCAGCAGGCGAGGCAGCCACAGCAGTGCAAGGCTGTCGGAAAGCAGTTTAAGACTACACAGCACGGACACTGCGCCGTACTGGGCTTCCTCCCACAGGGAAGGGGACAGCAAACACCCGAGGGGACCGRCTGTGCCAGGACAGCCCCCATGGGGCTGCAACTCAAGACAGCCACGAAGCACCACATCACAGATGCCAAGGACAGGGGCAGGAGAGGACGAAGAGGGGCTCTTCAAATGCCAGGGGCTGCCAGCACTAACACCTCTGTGCTCTGCCTCTCCTGCAAGGCTCTGGGGACACGCGCAGCCCCCCGGCAGACGTGTAAAGCCKCAACGAAGGCGGTCACCACTGCTCAAAGGGCACAACGCCGACTTGCCCGTRTTTCGCAGGCCCTGACAAGCACACGTAGCTGCTCAACGTGGCGACGTGCGCGTAGCCCTGCCGACCTCAGCAGGGCTCTCCAGAGGCACGAAGGACGCTCACAGAGAAACGCTGCGGAGAGCGAGCCTGCACACACGCTGCCGCGAGAACACGCACGCCGTATCGTGCAATGTTTACCTACAGAGACAGCTCCTTTTCACACATTTCCATCTGGTAAGAAGCCTTGCATTTTAATTTCCCACCACACAGMGGAGCCCTTGACGCCCAGTGTTTACACGGGACTGACCCGCGCAGGAGGCAGGGACGCAGGGCTACCCAGGCTGCGAGCGGCACGGCGCAGGGAGCGCCCTGGCAGCACCCCACGCTCCCCGCGCAGAGGGGCCGCGGCCTCACCCGCCCGCAGCACTTTGTCCATCTCGGCAAGTGCGGSGACACGGAGGGCAGGTTCGGTCGCTGGCTGCCCCGCACTTCCTGCCAACGGGAGCTGCTCCCTCCCCACTATAGAGCACGGCAGGTCGCTAAATGCCCTCGCGTGCCCCCCRAGCAGGGACGCCCGCCGAGAGCCTCGTGGGCGGCGTCACGAAGCCCCGCGAGCGGGGCGGGCGCCCTGGCCCGGCCTGCGGAGCCGCTTCCTGCTGCCACCTCCCGGAGCCGCTCGGCAGCGACGCTCGCCCGCGGTGCCAGGGCACAACGCGGGCGGCTCCCCGCCACGCGGCCGGCACCCCTCGGCGGCGCCGCTCCGCGCACAGAGCCCAGCGGGCGCTGGCACCTGCATCCCACAATAGGCTCCCGGAGCGCGGCCGTGGCCCCCTGCGCCGGGCGAGCTCGCCCATCCCGGACACACAGCGCCGGGACGGCGATGCGGCGCAGCAGGCTTCCTGCTCTGGGGATGAGCACAGGGCCGGCTCTTCCTCCCTCCCATCCACTTCCACACAGTTTACACCCAGCACCGTGAACGCCTTCGCCAGCAAAGGCCTTGACAGCTTAATTTCTCTCCACTCTGAAATGGAAATCCCGTGCAACGTTCTAAAGGAAATTAATTTGCCTTTCAGATACTGGAACAGAGTTTTCAGAACGACAAGAAGGGATTAATGTCAGTGCAACTGCCAGGCTGAAGCGCTGGAGCCGCTGGCAGCGCCCTTCCCATTGTGCCCCTGTCATCTCAAGCCTGATCAGAGCTCGGAGCGCAGGCAAAGAGCGCCCGCCCGCAGGCAGAGCAAGTGCCAGCACAGGGCTCAGTGCTGCCGCTCCGTGTCCGAGCGGCAGCGCCTGCCTGCAGCGCCACGGGAAAGGACCCGGCGGCAGAATAACCTCTCCTGCTCTCCGCGAACGGCCTCGCTGCGGGAGCCGCTCTCCAGCCGGCCCAGGACACCCGCACAAGTGAAGCGCGGGGYGCGCACGGGCCCTGGGACGGGAGCAGCCCCGGCCCAGCCTGCCCGGTGACGGCCGAGCCGCTCTGCCTCCTCCCAGCCCGTCGGCGGCTTCTCCCGCAGCGCCCACGGCGGCTCTGCCGCCCTCAGCTGCTCCGCCACCCGGGCACCGCCTCGCGCGCCGCTCTCGCGGCACCTTCTCTCTTACCTCCGACTCAAAGCTGCCTCCCAGGGCGCTCACATCCACGTGCACGTTCTGGAACAGCCTCGCCCTTCTCTGGAGGCTCTAAATACAACCAAAAAGGAAAGAGACTCAGGCGACCTGTGCTCCCTGCAACCCCCTTTCTGGCCATACAGGAGGAACTTGGAGGTCCAACGCACCGGAAGGAAAGAGTCAACAAGTCAACTCCCTTTGGAAACACATTGCATCAGGGGCTGACTTACAGGGAGTAAGGGCAGAAGACAGGACTAGATACCCTTGGAGACTGAGCCACACACACAAGCAGTGCAGTGCCCCGGAAGGTGCCAAGCCCCAGAGCTCAGCCAGTGCAGGCAGAGTCACCTGGCTCTCAGGACAGAGGTATCTCACACACACACACACACACACAGACACACGAGTGTTCTGCAGTGCGCTTACCAAAGCTCAGCACGTGCCAAGGCACACAGCCTACCTCCTTCTCGCTCTCCTCCTCTTCACTTCTCCGTTTCTCCTGAGCCACCGTGTTCAAGGAAACCTGCTCGGCACAAGCCGTTCCCAGCAGCTTCTTGCTCTGGCGGCTGGGCTCACGGGTCTCTGCGGGCTGCAAAGTCAGAGAGAGCAGAGGGAGCGAAAGGGGAGSCAGGAAGGCACCGAGGTGCACGACCGCCACACACGACCATTGCCACAGAACACCTTTCATTCATTCCGAGGACACTAGCAGCACCGTATGTCACGCCGCGCTTGGGCAGAAGCTGAAGTTCAAGCAAAGCGAGCTCAAGTACRCTTTTATCAGTGACTGAAACAATTCTCCCCTGAAAGCCACTAAATAGGACAGAAGAAAGCTCAGYGCAAACACAGCACCGGGCTACCTGGAAACACCAAGCGAGGAGAAGCAGGACGACAGCGCGAGCGTGCATGCAAGCCACCCTTCGCCCAGCGAAAGCCCAGCTTACCTGCGGCAGGCTGGAGTCCACACCGCTGCCTGGGTTCAGGGAGCCTCGCAGGACGGCGCCCGGGGCGTCCAGGAGGCCGCGCAGCGGTGCCAGGGGCGCCACCGAGGGCCCTGCGGGCTGGAGCGAGCGAGAGGGGTCGGTTGCTYCGCTGGCAGCCGTGCGCCTCCCTTGCACGAGGCGCAGCGGGCAGGCGGGCAGCCCCGGGCCCCCCGCAGCCTCCCCGCTCCCCAGGTGAGCCAGGCGCCCGCGCTGGGAGCCGCTCGCCTCCAGCGGCAGGGCAGCGGGGCCCRCGCGCCGCTGCCTTCGCACGAGCCGCGGAGCAGCGCCGCTCGGCCCCAGCTCTCCGGGTCTCTCCGCCGCGCACAGCGGTGCCCGCCTCTCCTCACTGGGGCTGCCCATCCACGCGGGCCTGCCCCGTGGGGCACGGTGGCCGCCAGGCAGCGGCACACGTGCATGCCACAGCGCTCTGCCCCGCAGCGCCCCGGCACGTGCGGGACCCTGCTGGGCCCGGGCTCCACGCTCCCGCAAAGACCCGGCCTGAGAGCAGCGCTAACTCCCTATAGCTCCCCAAGGGGCAGCAGGAGAGGAACACGCACATCTTCCACCAGGTCACTGCCAAAGCAGCGCTTACAGGCTGAACTACACGGGCTGCCCTTAATCAAGGCTCTTCTACGGGCGGCCCTTGACAAGGCGCACGGAGCAGGGGACGTGCGCTGTCCTTCAGCAGAGACAACCTCGCCGCCGCCAGCTCCTTACAACTCGCAGGGTAATCTGYGGTTTATCGGGTATTTATAGGCACTGCTATTACCAGCTAGCTGAGCGCTGCCCACGCTGCTCATTAGAAACCTGAGCTAGCGAGTCGGAGCGCTCGCAGCCGGGTGCCAGCAACAGAGCCACGAGGCAGCTCATTCACCCTACGCACAGCGACCTTTCCGCTGCTTTTGCTTCGCAACAGGTGATGTGGCAAGTTCTTATTAMACTGCGGCAACTACTCAGGAACGAAGACGGAGAACGTGGAAGGTCCTTGCCAGGGACAGGGCGGTCCTGCCACAGGCAGAGGCTGGAAGACATCACTGCACGTGCAGAGCAGGGCCAGCTCCCCGYACCCCGTGGCCTCAAGGAGCCGCTCAAAGGGGCCGGGGCTTCCCGGGCACACGGTGCTGACTTGCCTGGCTGTTCTCAGCRACAAAGCAACTCCAGGCAGGGCAGGCACCCGGGCAGCGAAGGAACTGCAGAGAGCACTGAGGCCTCTCGGGAAGCTGCTGCTTGCGAGCTGCGAGGGCTGCAGAACTTGCCCAGCCTCCCACAGCAGAGAGCCGGGCCTCGTACCTGCCACCTTCTGCTCCCGCCGGCTGCGCGGCACGGCGACAGAGCGCCATCTCTTCTAGCAGCTGCCGGCCGTGCTCCCAGAGCAAGGAGGCAGAGAGAATTACTCGTCTACATGGGCCCTTTGCACCCGTAAACCAACTACTCAGTGTCCTTAGAGCATAGGAGCCTCATTCCGAGGACTAGGCTGGCCCAGACAAGTTGGGCCTGGCCTGAAAAATATCCAAGAAAAATATTTACACCCTCAGCTCTACAGAAACCCTTGCAATAGAAGTGTCACCACAAAATGCTGCCTTCTTARGGAAGTCCTATACCTCAACCCTTCACTAACCTGCGCTTGGCTGTAACTCTCTGCAGCTTTTCTGTTTGAGGGCAGCTGCACTTGCACGCGCTGACAGGGGCTGTCGCTGCCCTGSCAGCCAAAGAGCTGAGCCACGGGGGGAACCCGGGAGTCCTCCGCGCACTCCTCTGCCCACGCTGGGGGAGCTTGGGCCGTCCTCGCGTCTCCCTGCGACTCCTGCGCAGGGTACTTCCCACAAAGGGCCAGCACAAAATTCACGTCGGGGCTGGCGCCTTGCTCAAGGTCTCTCGAGAGGCTGCGGCTTCCTCCCTCATCGCCGCCACCTCCTGGAGAGCTCTCTCTGACTGAGAGGTCTTCATCAGGGCTAGACCCACTCTCTCCCAGGATTTCTCTCATCTTCCACTTGTCTTCCAGCTTTTCTTCCCCAAAGAGTTGGATTTTGTCTTCAGGGGCCTTCAGAAGAGTGTTGACACCTCCCCCAYCTTGTGAAGAGCCTTTCGTAGGCCCACGGAAAGGCTGCACTATTGGCCCGACTGCTAAATCCTCTGACTCCGAGTCGGAGGAGTCAAGACAAAGCCTTGCTCGCCCTTCCACGCCTGCATCTCGCTCTTCAGGGACGTCCACATCAAGGCGGCCAAAAGACGAGCCTCTTTCTAGCATTTTCTCCAGATCGGTTAAGACCTGGCAAGGTCTGCTGAGCTTGGACGCGAGCAGGGGCTGCRGCTGAGGAGGCCACGGGGCTGCAGGCGCTCCGCTGCGCGCGCCGGCGCCCGCTGCCCTCTGTGCAGCCTTCGCCCGGCCCACGTGCACGAGGGCCTCGCTGCTGCTCCGGCTCTCTGCTCCCAGCTCCGGGCTCTCCCGCCCGCACGGCAGGCTGGCTGAGGGCGCTGGGCATAGGGGTGGCGGAGGGAAGATCCCTGCCTCGGGCTGCAGCACCTCCTAAGCACATAAATGTGAGCAGGTGACTAAAGCACATATACCTATCTATATCTATCTATGTATCTCCTTATCTAAGGCACAGCCACTCAGCACACTCGGGAGCACTTTGGGCTCTCCGTGTGTAGGTGACAACGCTCAGGGGGAAGCTCTGGGGCTTGCTGGTTTGCAGATGCCCCTGCCTTGAGTGGCAATAGACGACACCAGCTTTGCCCGCTGACACTTAGCTCACTCCTGCCTGAAGGCAGGCAGAGGCAGGTTGCTRTCTTTGGGGATCCACGGGGAATTTGGCGGCTCTCGAGGCTACCGACAGGAAAGCAGGCCAACCTCGAGCACCCAGGGTTGTGTGTCAGAGCACCATGTACCTCCGGATGCACCTTCCCTGGATTTTCAGGAGATTCACCCCCCTCCTGAGCAGGATCCCTTGCCGGAGGGAGCAGCCCTCCGTGCACCCTGGGCCCGGCCCCTCGCTCCCTGCCCGAGCCGCCACAGCACCACTCACCGCAGCCTGCCTCAGCGCCTGCTTCTCTCTCTTCTCCTTTCTGTCCTTCTTCTCCTTCTTCTTCTTCTCCTTCTTTTTCAGCCTGCCTTGCGCCAGGAGCTTCTCCCGCTCCCGGATGACCAGCTCTCGGTAGYGGTCATCGCACGGGTGCTCCCACGTGGACTGCCCGTTGGCAAAGTTGAAGTAGTAGATGTCGCCGGTGATGTCCTGGCTGCGCGGCAGGGGCAGYGCCGCACGTCAGCGCTGCGCCCCGCGTGTGCAGCTCCCGCGCGGGGCTCCCGAGGCTCCTGCAGCAGAGCCCTCCCCGCAGCGGAGCCCCCCATGCCAGCCCCAGAGCCCGGAGACCCCCGCGCATGCAGCAGCGGCCCCAGGCCCCGCTCCAGCCCTTGGGCCCCTTCCCAACGCCTCTGTCCCCGTCCCCCAGCCCTGCAGGAGGTGCCACMCACTGTGACAGCGTCCCCGCTCCGCGGGGGCACAGCAGGACGAGGGCGAGGCTGAGCGCTCCCGCTCCGCGGCTCTCACCAGGGCTTCCACTCGGGCGGCAGCGGCGCCACGATGCCCTCCCTGGCCAGCCACATGAGCTCCGGCTCCTGCGCAGGGTCGATCCCGATCTCCCTCGCAAAGTCCTGGATTTCTGGGCAAGCACAAGAGCAGGGATGCTGGAGCGCGCAGGGACTGCACGCAGCAAGCTCTGCAAGGTGACACCGAGCTCCTTGGCTACAGGCGAGCCTGCCGAGAATGCYGAGCGTGGCGGGCAGCTGCTCTGAGGTGTTGGGGGGCCCTGTGCCCGCAAAGACACCCCACAGCGCTGGCACGACGGGGACACAGGCTCCGCACAGTGGCGGATGCCCCCACGAGCAGCAACC
Source organism: Nothoprocta perdicaria (assembly GCF_003342845.1). Taxonomy (NCBI): domain Eukaryota; kingdom Metazoa; phylum Chordata; class Aves; order Tinamiformes; family Tinamidae; genus Nothoprocta; species Nothoprocta perdicaria. Next base: position 235,450 of record NW_020455480.1, read on the forward strand.
TGGGTGCTGGCAGCTCCCCAGAATGGGACATCGGGGTCTGTGTGCGCTGCCGGCGCCCACTCCAAGGAGCTCGTGTTGGCTCCGGGGCCTGGAGAGTGGGCGGCCGCCGGGCCCGCAGGGTGCCCTCGCCGCCTACCTTGCTCGCTGGGAATGTACGTCTCGTCATAATCCTCCTCCAGGATGAGCTGGTCACCGATGCGGACCATGGCTCCCGCCATGGCCGATCAGGAGCGCACGCTGCCCTCGCGCCTGGCGGGAAGGGAAGGGAAGGGAAGGGAAGGGCCCAGCGTGACAACGGGGCCCTGCGGGCGGACAGCAGCCAAGTCAAGTGCTGGGGCCAGCAGCCAGGGCGCTTCTCCGGGGGCGCCGAGCGCGGGGCAGAGCCGGGCACCAAGGCAGTGGGCGCAGCTCTGAGCACACACCGAGGGGAACCCACCACCCGCTGGCGGGACACCCACCGGGCTGCGGGGGCTGTGGCAGCTGCAGCAGGGAGCCGCGGCGCAGCTGGGGGGACCCCGTGTGCGGGGCACGGCCGCGCTCTGCCCACGCGCACGGGGGTTTTGGGTTTGCAGGGGGAAAACCAGAGACCAGGCGCGTGCTCCCYGCGCACGGCACGGCTCGGTGCACGAAGCCCTTGGCCGGGGGGACAGGCCGGCTTCTCCCACAGCCTCCTCACCAGCTCCGCTGCCTTCCCAGGGAAGGTTCTGGAGCTAGAGCAGGTGCCAACGTAAGCGCTCACACCTGCAGCCTGTTGCAGAGAGCTGTGGTGCGGAGCTGCCCACAGCTGGGGCCACTTGGAGCTCCTCTGCCCCCCGCCCCACGGCCCCAATTGCCTCCAGGTGGCCTTGGAGCAGCCCCGGGCGGCTGCAGCCGCCTCGCGGGGCCGTGCGCGGCRGAGCCGCGCTGACAGAGCGGCCCGGGGCCCTCGGTGCCCGGCACCTCGCCCTGCAGCCGGGCGGCTCGCGCTCCTCACGCTCCTCGCAGCTGCGCAAGGAAACCCGGCACCCCCAGGCTCCTGGGCGCCGCCGAGGCGGCAGCTCCCGCGCGGGCGCCAGCCGAGCGGCCCCG
>NW_020455480.1:237282-248466 GCF_003342845.1 Nothoprocta perdicaria
GGACGAGGAGGCCGAGGGCGGCGGCGAGGGCGGCGCGCGCGCCCGCGCCTTCCTGCCCATGGTGGACAACCTGCGCGGCAAGTCCGGCCAGGGCTACTACGTGCAGATGGCGCTGGGCAGCCCGCCGCAGAAGGTGAGCGCGCCGCGGGCCGGGCAGCGCCGAGCAGCGCCGGCAGCAGCGCAGGCAGCAGCGCATGCAGCAGTGCATGCAGCAGTGCATGCAGCAGCGCAGGCAGCAGCGCATGCAGCAGTGCATGCAGCAGTGCGTGCAGCGGGCCTGGTGCATGCACCGCCCCGCGCCGCCCCGGGCGCTGTGTGCATGCACGCACGCAGCCCTGCGTGCATGCCTGCAGGCCGGGGTGGCTGCGCGGGGCCCGTGCTGCCCGTGTCTCGGTGACAGCCCTGCCGCAAACGGCAGCAGCGCCGCGGCCGCCGGGCAGCCTGGCACGGGCCCGGCCTGCAGCTCTGCATCGCGCATCCGGGGCCGGGGCTCGGCGTGCCACCGCTGTGCTCCCCGTCCGGCGGTGCCCAGCGCGCGCACTGCTCTGCGGGGCTCGGTGCCGCCGTGGCCTCCRCGTGCCAGCAGCAGCCTGCAGCATTGCCGTGCCCATGGCAGCAGCCCCGCTTGCACCACCTGTGTGCCACTGTGGCAGCGGCAGCCCCTGCGGGCCGCGTCTCCTTGGCTGCACGCGCTGCCCGGCGGCCGCGTCCCCGCGGCGGCAGCTCTCCCGGGAGYGCTGCGGGGAGCACGGCCGCCAGGGAGGCCCGGGGAGGCCCCGCGGGGCAGGAGGCTGCGGGCGGCCGTGTCCCGGCCATGCCGTGCGCCGCTGTTGGGTCGCGGGCAGCGCAGCCGGGAGCAGCAGCGGGCCGCAGCGCGGCGGGCAGCGCGGTGCCAGCCCCCTCCGCACTGCCCCCGCGCAGCTCAACATCCTGGTGGACACGGGCAGCAGCAACTTCGCGGTGGGCGCCGCGCCGCACCCCTTCCTGCGGCGGTACTACCAGCGGCAGCGGTGAGTACGGGGCCGCGGGGCCGCGCGCACTGCCCGCGCCGCCCGCCCTGACCGCGCTGCTCGCCCGCAGCTCCAGCACCTACCGCGACCTGCGCAAGGGCGTCTACGTGCCCTACACCCAGGGCAAGTGGGAGGGCGAGCTGGGCACCGACCTCGTCACCATCCCGCACGGCCCCAACGTCACCATCAGAGCCAACATMGCCGCCATCACCGAGTCGGACAAGTTCTTCATCAACGGCTCCAACTGGGAGGGCATCCTGGGGCTGGCCTACGCGGAGATCGCGCGCGTGAGTGCTGCCTGGCRCGCGGGCGGCTGCGGGCGCTCGGCTCCGCGCGCTGGCACGCGCCCGTGCTGAGCGCGCCCTGCGCCCCGCAGCCCGACGACAGCCTGGAGCCCTTCTTTGACTCGCTGGTGAAGCAGACGCGGGTGCCCAACATCTTCTCGCTGCAGCTGTGCGGCGCGGGCTTCTCGCCCAACGGCAGCGAGGCGCTGGCGGCCGTGGGGGGCAGCATGGTGAGCGCACGGGCGGGCGGGCGCCGCAGGGGAGTGCGCGGGGACGGCCCTGGCAGCGCCCGGTGGCAGCGCCCGTCCCTCCCTGCTGCAGATCATCGGCGGCATCGACCGCGCGCTCTACGTGGGCGACATCTGGTACACGCCCATCCGCAAGGAGTGGTACTACGAGGTCATCATCGTGAAGCTGGAGGTCAACGGGCAGGACCTCAACATGGACTGCAAGGAGGTGAGGCGGGCGGGCGGTTGGCTGCAGCTGGKCCCCGTGGGCGCTGCGAGGCGGCTGGGGCGCCACCACAGTGGGTGGGGCTCCCCTGGCACCCCCTCACTCCCTGTCTCCTGCCCCCAGTACAACTACGACAAGAGCATCGTGGACAGCGGCACCACCAACCTCAGGCTGCCCAAGAAGGTGTTCGAGGCTGCGGTGAGGTCCATCAAGACGGCTTCATCGGTGAGCGCAGCTGCACTCGTCGGGCAGCACCGCGTAGCCACGTGCCCCGCTGGCAGGCAGGGTGCCCACCGGGCGCCTCCGCTCCCCGCGCGGCCCCACTCGCCCCTGCTTCCCCTCTGCAGACGGAGAAGTTCCCCGACGGCTTCTGGCTGGGGGAGCAGCTGGTTTGCTGGCAGGTGGGCACCACCCCCTGGCACATCTTCCCTGCGCTGTCCCTCTACCTGATGGGCGAGGCCACCAACCAGTCGTTCCGGATCACCATCCTGCCGCAGGTGGGTGCCGCGGGCCGGCGGGGGCGGCACGCGCCGCACGGGGCCGTGCCGGGCCGCGCGGCGCCCCTGCTGACGCCGCTCGCCCTGCAGCAGTACCTGCGCCCCGTGGAGGACGTGGCCACCTCGCAGGATGACTGCTACAAGTTCGCCATCTCKCAGTCCTCCACGGGCACCGTCATGGGCGCCGTCATCATGGAGGGCTTCTACGTGGTGTTCGACCGGGCCCGCAAGCGCATCGGCTTCGCCGTGAGCGCCTGCCACGGTAAGGGCTGCGCGCGGGGAGCGGGGACGCGCGGTGCCCAGGGTGCCGCAGCGCCCCGACCGCCGCCCGTGGCGCCCGCAGTGCACGACGAGTTCCGCACGGCTGCCGTGGAGGGGCCCTTCCTGCACGCCGACATGGAGGACTGCGGCTACAACATCCCGCAGACGGACGAGTCCACGCTGATGACCATCGCCTACGTGATGGCGGCCATCTGCGCCCTCTTCATGCTGCCGCTCTGCCTCATGGTGTTCCAGTGGCGCTGCTTCCGCTGCCTGCGGCGCGAGCACGACGACTTTGCCGACGACATCTCGCTGCTCAAGTGAGCGCGGCGGCACGCGGGGCGCGCGGCCAGGTGAGGCGGCGGCGCGGGGCCCGGCGGTGGCAGTGCAGTGCCCGCGGCCTCCTCGTGCCGGGCAGCGGCGGGTGCGCGCGGACGGACGGACGGGCGCCAGGGAGCAGGCGCAGGGCCGTGAGGTGCCGGCCGGGGGGACACGGTGTGCGCGGCTGCCCCTCGGCCCCTCGCGTCCCCGTGGCTGCGCCCTCCTGCCGGCCCTGCAGGCGCCCTGCCTGCGTGGCCGTGTGCGCCGTGGCCGTGGCCGTCCCCGTGCAGCTGCCCTGCACAGGAGCCCGCGTGCCCGGGGCCTCGTCCCCACGCGGGGCCCTCCTGGAGCTGCCGGGGCCGCGGGGAGCCGTGGGGAGGGCGCGCGGTGGTGCCGCCCACCTGCTCCGCGGCCTCGTGCTCCGTGCAGCAGCCGTCGTGCCGCGCTGCGCCCTCGGCGGTGCCACGCGCTGCTTGTCACACAGCAGCCCGGTGGTGCTGTGCCGCGCGGCCTCCCTTGCCCCGGCGCCCCGCGCTCCTGGGGGCACGGGGGCACCTGTGCTGCTGCGCAGCACCAGCACAGCCCGGGGTCCCGCCGGAACGCTCTGCGCCCCGGGCGCGCGCCCAGCCCTTTCGAAAGCCATAGGGAGCCAGCGGGGTGCTTTGCTGGCCCCGCTGCAGCGGCCGCCAGGCCTCACCCGCCGCAGCGCCTCCCACATCCCGCCTCCCACGTCCCCGGGCTCCCGGGCAGCCGGGGCAGCGGCCCTGGGCACCGCGGCATTGCTCCTTTTTTAACCCCGTGGGTGTACGTAGTTTGGTTTTCTACGCTATGAGTCCTCGGTAGTGCAGCTGTGCCGAATCAGCGTGCGTAGAGCAGGCCCGTGCTGCACACGGGGCTTCCAATTACGGATGCTTCTCCCCTGTGCCATCCCTGCAGATATGTGTATTTTTAATTCTCACCCCGAGAGCCGCTTTCGCCCCACGTGCCAGGTCGTGGGGAGAGCTTTGGCTCTCCTTCTGTCTTTTCTGTTTGGTTTTTATTCTTGGCAGCCCCCTGCCTAGTCCCGGTGCCTTGGCGCGAGCCAGGCGCCAGACTAGCTGGCGCAGCAGCGGCTGCTCGGCGGCAAGCCCTTTAGGGAGCGCCGGGACGGGCGGCTCGCGGGGATCGCGAGGCGCCGCGCACGGCAGCGCTGCCGGGAAGGGCCCCCCGAGAGCTGCCGGAGCCGCGGGGAGCGCCGCGGCGCCCGCCCGCACCCCACACCTTGGCATCCCGCCCGCCTGCGCGCACCAGAGGCACCCGAGCCGCGTGCGGGCAGGCGYGGGCGGGCGGGATGGCCAAGGCGCCAGGCCCGTGGCCCTGGGCTGCGGTGCAGCCACCGCGCGCTCGCTGTGCAGCGCGGCGCCCGCCGGCACCGGGAAAGCGGGGCAGCCCTTTGCCCGCGCGCACACGGCGGGCAGCGGGACCCCAGCTGCTGCTGTAGACTCCAGTGCTCTGTAACCTAGCGTCTGTGTAAGAACAATGAATGTTAACACGGTAAATTATTATTATATTAAAAACCACAAAACTCCCCCTTTGCCTGCAAGCTTCCTTGCTAGGAGGGACCGGGCCAGGAGCACGAGGAGTTCTGCAGGGATGTGGCAGAGGAGGGCTCTGCTGGGGCACCGGGCAGGGCCATCCCGGCCCGGGAATGCTTTGTGCAAGCGGGATTGCTTTGTGGAAGCGTTGGGAACGCTGCCGCAGGTTGGGGGAGTGCTGCGAGCCGCGGCGCTGTGTTAGCAAGGAAGCCAGGAGGGCGACCACTAACCGAGAAACGASGGGCAGCAGCAGCTCACTGCATAATATACACACTTTATTTATGAATTTGTATGTATACAGACTTTCTATACACACATTACCTATATAATAAAAATGTACATGTGTATACATGGTCGTATAAATATAGAACTGTAGAAATCTTAGAACTGATCCGCTCTATTCACAGCAACTCCTGCGGGGGACGCTTTGTTCAGGCAGCCGTCATTTGAGGCTTGGGCAGAAGGGGCAAGTGTCGTTTGTGTTGGTCTGTGCCCAGAACTTGATGCACTGCAAGAGAGAGAATGAGCCAGGAGGCAGCGGCCCGACCCACGGCGCTGCGGGCACCGCGAGGCGCTGCTGCCGCTGGGCACTGTGCTCTCCTTTGGTGCCCACAAGCCCCGAAGGGCCCTGGSAGCAGGGAGCCTTCCCCGAGGAGCAGCAGCAGCAGCAGCACGGGGCTCTCCTGAGCTCCTGCCTTTCTGCGGCCTCCACACTCGCTTGGGCCATGAGGCAGCCGTTAGGAGGAGGGTTTTGCCTCCAGCCGCAGGCAGCGCCGCGGGCAGAGAGCGGCTCCTCTCCTCAGCTCCCTCCGACACCCGGCACCCTACATCTTCCCTCCGCCTCGCCCTCCAGGAAGGCAGGAAGCGCGGATCTAACCCTCCCAAGAAGGGGCACAGGCTCCAAGGCCAGAACGGCAGGCACTCCGGAAGAGCCGCGCAGGTTGGTGCAGCCAGGAGCGAGCAGAGACGGGGACAGGGCGCGGAGATGTTTGTCACCGAACGCGCCCTCCTCGTGGCGCGACGCGCTCGCAAGCGGCACCCCGGGGGCCTCTCYAGCCCTGCTGGGACCCGGGAAGGGGCGGCAGCACTCACCTCCTTGTGCAGCACGTGCGCGCAGGCCATGGGGTGCAGCTCCCCGGGCTGCACCAGCTTCTGGCACATGAGGCACAGCTTGCAGGCCGCCGGGCTCTGCCGCCACCGCGGGGACAGAAGGCAGAGGGTGACGGGAGCGCCCGGCCGCGCTCCAGCACGCGCCGCTGCTCCCCTGCAGGCGCCCGTCCCGCAGCCACCTCTGCGCCCTGCCCTGCGGCTGCGCGCCCACAAGGGCTCCCTCCCTCCCTCCCTCCCTCCCGGCGGCCGTCCCTGCGGCTGCTCCGCGACCGCCGCCAAGCCTTACGTGTGCCGCCGCCGCTCCGGGATACGCCACCTGGCCGGGAGGCAGGAACATGGGCGTGCTGATCTGCGGCAGCGGCGCGGAGAAGAGGGGCGCGCGGATGCGGCTCAGCGGCTGCAGCGAGGCAAGCGGAGGCGTCAGCGGCGCCGCCCCGCGCCAAGGAGGCGGCCCCCGGCCCCCGACCCCGCACCTGAGCCCCGGCCGCGGCCCGCTCGTGCTGCTCCGCCAGCTTCGCCGCCACCAGCTGGTTCAGCTCCTCCATGGTGAGCCCGGCCATGGTCCTCCGCGCGGTCTTGATCTGCTGCAGGATGTTGGTGAGCTGGGCCCTGCGGGGGACAGCGGCCTGCCCTGAGCTCCCACCCGCCGCCGGCTGCCCGCAGAGCCGGCGGCCGCTCCCGGGGGAAGCCTGCGTCACCGCGAGGGACGACACGCTGCGCACTGCCCGCAGCCGAGAGCCCCCACGAGCCACATGCCACCCCGAGCTGCTGTCTCGCGACGCCGGGGGAAGCACCGGCAGAGTCGTCCAAGAGCACGAGGCAGAGCTCGGCCTCCCTCCCCTTGCCCGGGCTCCTGGCGCTCCCGGGCCAGCTCCGCTCGCTCACCTGCCCGCGCCAGCCTTCGCTGCCCGCGGCAGAGAACGCGGGCGCTTACTTGGTGCACTGCGGGAACCGAGTCAACAGCTTCTCCAGCAGCTTTTCCAGCTTATCAGCCGGCTGGGGCACGTGAAACTCTGGAGTGACCTTAACTCCTCCCAGACCTGGCGGAGGAGGGATGGAGGCAGCCGGCGCCATGTGGGGACTGTGCGTGCCAATAAGCGACGCCACGACCGGGCTGCTCCTGCCTTGGGAAGCAGGCAGCGGCGGGGAGGGCTGGTTAGCTCTGGAGATGGCAGGGTTCAGAAGCGGGAAGGAGAGTGCCCGGGGGTCAGCGCTTGGCATGACCATGGGCACGGGAACCGGTCCGATGGGGAAGGGCAGCCTGGGAGAAAGGGAGGGGTTGGGCTGGAATGCCGTCAGCATGAAATCTGTCTGAGAGAGAAAAACAGGAGGGGAGGAAAGGCTGGTCAGAAAAGGCCATCTCCGAGCAGAGCTCCCCGGGGAGGGCAGCGGGCGCCCCAGCACGGAGCCCCCAGCCGGCCGGCTGGCCGGSCATCGCGCGCACCGGAGGGGCACTCACTTCCGAGGGCGGAGGCGGCAGGGTCGGCGTTGGGATCTGCGGAAGGCTGCTCAGCTTGGTTCCGTTTCTCACCATCTGAATGTGGTCATTGAACTGATCCTGAAAGGGAGGGAGGAGAGCAGAGGCCGAGCGCTGCAAGCTGCTGCCTGAGGAGGAGGAGGAGGCGGGCGCCCAGGAGCCACCCACACGTGCGAGCTCGGGGAGGCTCGCACGGGCCTCGGCAGCTGCAGCCAGGGCGGGCTGGGCGGGCCACGCTCCCAGGCACAAACCCCTCGGCGTTGCCTCGCTCCTCTCCTAAAGAGGCTGGAGATGCAGCAGGCAAAGCAGCGTTCACCACGAGCGCTCGCCGTCGTGGCGGCAGCCGCTTGCCAGGGACTCACTCGCACGCTTTCCTTGGTCATGCGTATCCTGTTGAGCCTCATCTCCCACTCCTGCTTGGGCCGCATGGTCTCCAGCGTCGGGGGCGCAGACCTGCAAGGCCGATTGATTCCCCTTGCCCTCTCGCTCCTGCGCTCTCGTCGGCAGCAAAGGCAGGGAAGCCAGAAGCAACGAACCCGCCCAGCCCCTTCCCCAGCAGGCGCCCCGCTCCAGCCAGGCACCTMGAGCTGGGAAGAACCTCTGCAAGAGGGGCCCTGGTGCTGCCAGGGGCCAGAGACTGACGCGGGGGACAGGAACAGGCAGCGCAGCCAGCGCAGGGCCATCGGCTCGAGAGCGTGGCAGCAAAGACAGCAGGGAATGGGCACGTCCCCACGTGCCCTTGTTCTGCGGCATGGCAGAGTCACAGGAGTTTCATAAAGAAACCCACAAGAAACCTCAACCCAGTCAAACCTCTCCAACGGCGGGAGAGGAAGGGCAAACAGGCACAGGGCAACACCGGAGTCTTGCTGCCCTTTTGGRGACTTACTTGAGGTAAGTGAGGTGCAGCTCTGCTTCTTTTTCCGCTTCCTCTAGCTTCAGCACGAGCAGCTCCTTTCGGCTCTCCAGGGACAGGATCTAGCAGAGAGAGGCCCCACGTGAAGGCAGTGTCTGTACTGCCCTTTCACGCTGCCACGCCGTGACTGCCAGCTCTTCAGCGAACASCCTGCTAGCTGCACTGGGGCATCAGCTGGCATGAACAGGTACTGCACTGACACTTGCAGACACTTGCCTTGGCACTTGCCCTAGTTGTTGTCAACCTCCCCTAGCTTCAGGTCCTCACCATCACTCATCAAGGACCTGGAAGCCCTAGAAGAGCCTCCTCAGCCCCTGTGCACGTAAGAAGCCACCCACCAACCTCTGCTTTCCAGGCCCGCTCTGTCTCCTCGAGAATGTTCCTGTTGATTTCGTTGTGCTGGTTCTTCAGCTTGTCTAGCTCCATCTCCCACAGCTGCCTGCAGGCACGAAGAGAAGAGGGTCCCTTTTCCCCCGGTGCCCGAGGGGAGCTGCTCCCGAGCACAGGAACCCGCGCGCAGCTGCAAAAACCCGCCCAGCCCCGGCCAACGGCACACGGCGCGGACCCAGAGAGCGCAGCCAGCACGCACATCTGAACATCACTCGGAGAGCGCGAGCCCTGCCCTAATGCTGCGAGTCCAAATGCACTCGGAGGTCGCAGCCACAAGCTGTGCCAAGGCACCGAGCAGAAATTCTAGTCTTAGGGGAACTCTATGTCACACGTATCCAGGAGCCTGCTGGCGAGCGGCATCCAAGAGGATTAAATCCAGAGGCTGTGGGCACYCGCCTGCTGCAGAAGGAGATAAAACCTTTAGAGCGCCTCACTGCGCAGCGCTGCCCGGGCGTCCTCACCACATTCGCTCCCGAGCCAAATACTCTGGGGTTAGGGAAAYCTGCTTTCATCTGTCACGTATCGACCGCTCCCCACAAGCAGAGGGAAAACACTGGCAGGAAGAGGTTACTCGGCGGCATGATCTTGGTAACATGGAGAGCCTTACTTCTCATCAGACTGCTCTGCGATCAGGGAAGCAATCTTGTTTTCCTTTTCCTCCTGTTCTTTCAGCAACCTGCACAAGGGAAAAGATGGACAGATGGAGTCACCTACTGCAACGGTGTCACCGCACTGCCACTACCGCTGCGTGGCTCCAGTTTAAACCAGGTATTTGCACGGCCACGTGCCCAGCGTTGCGACATTCTCCAAGGACCGAGCCATTTGCTACGCGTTTGGAAGCGATCGCTACCACCGTCCACGAGAAAAGAGCCGGAGTCTGCTGTGTCCTGACACTGCAGTGAGTGCCGCACGCAGCCAGGATCCGCTGCAGAGCGCTGTGCCACGCGGCAACAACCTGCGGCAGCTGCTTTGCAACGCGAGGAGCGGAGGCCAAGTTCTCGGAACGGTTACTGAATTCACCGCCTCCAAAGACCCGCAGAGCGAGCCCTCAGCACTCACAGCTCCCGGACAAGAGAGCAGAGCTGCGTGGCAGAGCAAGGCCGCCATGCAAAGGAGCTCACGTCCTTCCCCTCACATGGACACCCGCTGGCTCGCGAGTCCCCGCCACGCAGAGAGGCTCCTGGCAGTGCCCGTGCTGCCCATCTTACCGCAGGGCAGGCCCGCGGCAGGCGGCCTGTCGAGCCCCCACGTGCAAGACAGGCACAACCTCCTCCTGCTCAAAGCTTCAGCCGGGGGCCTCCGTACGGAGACGCGGCCAGCCTGCAGGAGACGTGTTCGCAACGGGCTGCTCCCCGTTACACTGCCTGCTGCTTCCACAAGTCCACCGTGATCCTCCTWGAACCGCACCTACTGCATGCTCCAGCTAGATGCTTTCTGTTCTAACCAGGCCTTGCCTCTCCATACTAATACCTTCTGCCTTTCTCACAGAGTTTCTCAATCTCCGCCTTCAGATCYTGCTCCTTCTGCAGGAATTCCTTCTTCTCTTTCTCCATCTTCTTCTTTGTCTCTTCGCGCTTGATGGTCACATCCTGAATGGCTTTCAGAATCTCCTAAAGGAAACAAGCCTCATGCAGATAAAGAGCAAAATCCCCAAATTACAGTTTTGCTCTCAAACGGGCTGCTGTCTCAGTGAAGTTGAAGACAGCTCATTTGCATCTTGGTAATCTTTTTTTGCAGATGGAGCCCCAGATAAGGTCTATATAGGGGTTTGTAAGAGGAAACTCAGGAGGCAGACATGGAGGCTGCGGCTCTCCTGTCTCCTTAGAAACCTCTTAGGGGCCAATGACTTCCACGCCTTGCTTTAGACCAAGCTGACGTCCCCGATGGTTCCTTTCGTCCCGACAAGAGCTACTGTAGGGGCAGCTATCCCTTTATTTCCCCACCTACCTGGTGGTTCTTCATCTCCTCTTCCCTCCGCTGCTGCAGCTGCTTCAGCTGCACCTGCAGCTGGTTCTCCACTTGCCTCTGCTTGTCCAGCACCTCCTGGTAACGCTCCTTCAGCAGAGCCCTCTCAGACATCATTTTGTCCTGCGGGTAGAGAGGAWCCTCAGGGAGAAGCTGCTCCTTCCTCCGCGCCAATGGGGACAGGGACAAGAGCAGCAAAGCTCAGGAGCCCTGGGAAGCCCAGCGGGCAGCGAGGCTCAGGCTGCCACTAAGCGCAGGGACTTTCTGCTTCAGCAGTGGGCTTCTCTCGATTGCACTGCGGGTCTCACTGCCTGAGGCTGCAGCTGACGCTGCAYTTCTGCCTCTGAGAGCAGGGCTGCGCAGCGGCAAGGCCGGGGCCCGGAGCGAGCCGGCCAGCGCACACACGCCGAGTTTGCGGCTGCCTCGCGTGGCACGCGCGCTGCCAGCGTGCACGCGCCCTCCTGCTTCTCCGCAGCCTTTGGGAGTTCGGGGGCTCAGGAACGGAGGAGCCCGCGTGGGGCACGGGCGGCGCGAGGGCTGGGGTGTGCGCCCGCGGGAGCGCCTGGCGGCTGCTTGGCTGGTGAGTGCACGCGCAGGGCAAGACGGGCACCGCGAGAGGCCCGTGCGGGTGCCCACGGACGGGCACGGAGGCGAGATGGTCTCCAGAGTGGACGGCCGCGTGCCACTGTGCATGCGGCYGCGGGCCGGACACCCACCAGGCTGCGCTCGATGTCCTGGTCCGTGTTGACGTCCGCATCGGCCGTCCTGAAGTCGGTCTGCGGAGGGAGGCAGGGATGGCGGCGGCTGCGGGGCCGGGGCGCGGGGCGCGGGGCCGGCCCGGGGCACCCACCTGCACCGCGATGTTCTGCGAGGGCCGCGCCGGGGCGGCCGCCGTGCCGGGACTCGCCGGGGGTCCCGCGGGCTCCGCG
>NW_020455480.1:249334-260132 GCF_003342845.1 Nothoprocta perdicaria
CGCCGAGCAGACGCTGCTGCGCCGCTCCAAGCGCAGCGTGCACTTCAACGACCCCAAGTTCCCGCTGCAGTGGCACCTGGTGAGGGCGGCCGCGCCGCGCCGCAGCGCGCCGCACCGCGCAGCCCCGCACCGCGCAGCCCCGCACCGCGCTCACCCCCTGCGCCGCGCAGAACAACCGCAGGAGCCCCGGCAAGGACATCAACGTGACGGGCGTGTGGGAGCGCAACGTGACGGGCCGCGGCGTCACCGTGGTCGTGGTGGACGACGGCGTGGAGCACACGGTCAAGGACATCCAGCCCAACTACGTGAGTGCCGCCGCGCGGCCCCCCCCTCCGCCGCCGTCCCGGGGCTCCCCCCGCGTCCACGGGGCGCTGAGCCGGTGCCGCCGCCTCGCCAGTGCCCGGAGGGGAGCTACGACCTCAACTCCAACGACCCCGACCCCATGCCGCACCCGGACGAGGAGAACGGCAACCACCACGGCACGCGCTGCGCCGGCGAGATCGCGGCCGTGCCCAACAACAGCTTCTGCACCGTGGGGGTGGCCTACGGGAGCCGCATCGCCGGTGAGCGGAGGCACCGCCGTGTGCCCGCCGCCCTTCCCAGGGGCCGAGCCGGGCAGGGAAGGTGCCCGCGGTGGGAGCTGCTCCGCGGAGCCGTGCCCGCCAGCGCGCAGCCGATGTGCAGCCCGCCCCRCGCTGCCATTCCCGCCGCGCTCGGCAGATGGTGGTCGGGCCCCGCGCACGGCGCGCTCTGCACCCCTGCGCGTCCGCAGGGCTCCGCTCCTGCRCGGGGAGCGTTGGGATGCGGGAGTAAACGCCGCAGTGTGCGGGCAGGGGAGAAGAGGGGGTGGCGGTGCGGTTTATAAGTGGGCTCCGTGGAGATGGGAGCCTGCCTGCCGCTCGTAGCGTCCTTTGCGCGGCCCCACTGCGACGCGAAGCTGTGCAGTTCTGCACCACTGGGCTCCGTGCAGGCTTCACGCTTCCTGAGCTGCTCCGGGAGGCAGCCCTGCCTGCTGGCCTGGGCACAGGGATAGGCAGCAGTCGTGCCGAGCGGCGCGGCCGCCACGGCGGGGCCCGGCCAAGCCGCTGCGGGCAGCGTGGCTTGTGCAGCTTGTGCAGCTTGCACAGCGTCAGGCCMCGGGCGTCACGGTGCTCGTTCTGTGTCACGCAGGCATCCGCGTGCTGGACGGGCCCCTCACCGACAGCATGGAGGCCATCGCCTTCAACAAGCACTACCAGATCAACGACATCTACAGCTGCAGGTGAGCGGGGGGCGAGCCCGTGCGCGCAGCTCCCGCATTGCAGGGGCACAGCTGAGGCRGGAGGCATCGCGGCTCGTACTCCTTGGTGTCTCTCTTTGCAGCTGGGGTCCAGATGACGACGGGAAAACTGTGGATGGCCCCCATCAGCTGGGAAAGGTACGAAGCCCGTGCAGGCGGCCGGGCCCGCGGGTGCCCGTRGTGCCTCGGCTGCCGCAGCAGGCGCGTGGCGGGGTTGCAGCACACGCCCGTTTGCAGGCAGCGCCGCCAGCGGAGGTGTCGCAAGGTGTGCGTGGTGGGGAGAGGTGACGTTGCCACAGGAGGCTGGGCTCTGGGGAATTCATTGAGCTTTGCAAGGAAGGCCTGCGAGCTTATCAGGAAAACGCTGCAGTTTTCGTAACCCCATGGGATTATTSATCAGCTTTTGCAGCTGAAAGGACACTGTGCACTTGGGAGAGCAAACATTGCCAGGGCTGGGGCATGGTTTGCAAGGTAGAGAATGCAGATTCAAAAGCAAGGAGTGAGGTAGGGCTTGGGGAGATGGCAGCATTTGCATGGAGGAAGGCTGTGGCAGCGTAAGCAGGTGGACGGCTCTGCCTCAGTGCTGTGATTGAGAGGCTGYGGGGCCTGCAGTGACTGGAGGAGCAGGGCCTGTTTGCAGCCCAGAAATGTGCAGCATAGTGCTCCGTGTGAGCATTCCCTTGCCTGGGCCGGCGGGAATGCTTGCTCCTGTCCGTGCCCGGCTGCTGCGGGAAGGTCGTGCCGGCTCGCCGAGCGTCCTGCCGAAGGCAGCAGCCTGCGGGAGCCCGGCTGCTGCGGCGCGGCGGCCCTCGCAGAGCCCCAGCCCGGCCCTGCTCGCGGGGCGCCCTTCGGCTGCGTTTCCGTCTCGCTTGGCCGCCTGCTGCTGTGCCTTTYGAAGCGCCAGGGAGCCGCGGCTGAGCTGCGCTGACGGCAGCAGTATCGCTTCCCCACGGCCAGCGGGTTGCAGCTGTGCGAGCGGAGTTACTGCTGTGCACGGCRCGCACGGAGGCTCGGAGCCGCAGAGCACGGGCAGAGGCTGCTCTGGAGCAGCCCGGCGGCGGCAGGGCCGGCCCAGCCCGCGCAGCGGCGCCTACTCCTGCCGCGGGGAGCCTGGGCGGCTGTTTCCCCTGCTCGTCCTCGGGCCGTGCCCCTGCCCGGGTGCACCTGAGCACTGCCAGGGCGCTCCCATAGCGGTGCTGCTTGCCACGGGCCGCCAGGCTGCTGCGGGGCTGCGGCCCCCGGAGAGGGTGCTCCCGTGCACYGCAAAGCCCCGGCACGCGCCCGCGGCGCCCGTCCCGCTGCACCGGGGTGAGGCGGCCGGCCGTGCTCGAGCCGYGCCTGCTTGGCACGTTCCCGTTCTTCCCTGTTCTCCAGTAAGGCAGAATGCACTTAGCATCCCAGGAAACACCAGACAGGCTGCTCCGCAGCTGTGCTGCTGGCTGCGTCCCGACCTTTGTAACGTGTCCGCGCTGGAGCCTCCGTGTATGCCCAGGGCTGCCGTGGACGCAAGTCCCTGACTGCAGCCGGGGCCGGCGGGGTTGGCGCTGGCCCCGCTGTCGCCCCTGTCCCTGGCAGGGCTGCTTGCTGAAGGGTGGGATCCTGGCTGCAGGTGCCAATACACAGCGCTGCAGCACGTCCCGTGCCCGCGAGCGCCGCGCGCAGGGTTAGCACTTGCCCCGTGCCCCCGACTCGGCAGAGCTGCGGGCCGGCGCCCGGCGTCCCCGCGGGCGGGCGCGCAGGGAAGGGCAGGCTCGTGCCCGGGCCCTCAGCAGCCCCCTTGCTTGCCCGCAGGCGGCCCTGCAGCACGGCGTCATAGCAGGTCGCAGGGGCTTCGGGAGCATCTTCGTGGTGGCCAGTGGCAACGGTGGGCAGCACAGCGACAACTGCAACTACGACGGCTACGCCAACTCCATCTACACGGTCACGATAGGTGAGCGGCGCTGCGGGCGGGCGCCGTGCTGCCGCGGGCAGGAGCGCAGCTCTCGGTGCCACCTTYTCTGGGGCGCGGGGGAAGAGGAGCCCCCGATGGTCCCTTGCCAGCAGGGCGTCCACAGTTCCTTGCCRTCCCTTTTCTTCCCAACATGGAGAAGTGGGATCATGCCGAGGGTGCCAAACGTGCCCRGGCAGCAGCTGGCTGCGTAGCGGAGCCTGTGGGAAGGCCTCCGCCTGCCCGGACGGCACACGCGGTGTGTGCAGGCCCACAGCCCATAATGCTGGAACAGCTTTGCCTTTATGTATGCCGAAAAGGAAGCATGTGAGCCACGTCCTTGACAGCAGAAGCTACACGGCGGGTAGAGAATCAGTTTCACGTTAAGCAGAGCCAAGGGCTTATTTTTCGTGGCTGCCTCCCCTGCCGATGTGCCAGGCATGAAGAGCACGGGCTTGGGTCTGCTCTCCTTGCCGGGCTCCCCGTGGGCGGCCTTTGTCCGTGCCGGGCAGGCTGGCACGGAGGGCAGGCCGGGGTGCCGGGCGCCCGGGCGCGGGGCGCGCTCGCGGAGGCGGCCCGGCCTCACCGCGCTTTCCCGCAGGCGCGGTGGACGAGACGGGCTCCATGCCCTTCTACGCCGAGGAATGYGCCTCCATGCTGGCCGTGACCTTCAGCGGCGGGGACAAGATGATGAGGAGCATCGTGAGTACCGCGCAAGGCGCCCGCCTCCAGCCGGGCTCCGCGGGCCCCGGCGGCCAAGGGACGAGCGTCCGCCTCCGCTGCCTGCTTTGCRCTGGCGGCGTCGGGTTCCTCCGTGGGACAGGGAAGGAACGCGGGCTTTCCTAGGTCCTGCACAAACAGTGCTCTCAGAGGGAGGTTCCTATTTTTAGTTGTTGCCCGCGTCGCCACCGTCTGTCAGCCTGTGACTAGCAGGGCACTGAGCCTCGCCCAGCAAGGAGGTGCTCAGCGAGGCAGCACACTGAGTTAATGGCCCCTGTGCAGGTTTTTGCTTCCTCACGTGCAGGTGCTTGCGGGGTAGTGCCTGTGCGGCTGGGACCTGCAGGGATCCCTGTCTTCTTGCGGGGGCTGCTGGCATCCCCCCCAAGACATTGCTCTGCCCAGGGTGGCAGCGAGTGTCCCCCGCGGGCAGCGAAAGGGGCTCTTCCTCTCGCCATGTGCACGCCCTGCTTGCCCGGCGAGCTGGCCGCGCAGCCGCTCGGAGTCACCTCCGCTCCGCTCCGGAGGAACGGGGAGCACGGGCACGCGCCAGGGCTAGGAGCAGCGTCGCGCTCTTCAAACCGCTCRGCCACAGCTCTGTGCTGGAAAGAGGCATCTCCCAGATGATTTTTTCGGAATATTTTTATCAACTTTCCCTTCATTTGCCAARAAAAAATGACTTCTTGTCAACAAAATGTCCTTTGTCTCTGAGCCAAGCAGCCGGGCCTGTTTTCCCCAGCGCCAGGCCTGACCCAGCACGTTCCTCCCTCCGTCCTGGGGCACCCAAAGGGCCCCCTTGCTCAGCTACCATAGGGCCACTGAGCATAAAAGTCACCAGCTGAGCTCGTGGGGCAGCGAAAGCGAAGCCAGGCTGGAGCTAATGTTCCCTTTCAGAAATAACTTGAACTGCCCCAAGCTGGTTTGGAAACTAGTGACGCTCGGGAAGAAGGGACGAGCCACCAAGCAAGGACTCTACTGCACTTCTGTTTTGGGGTTGGGGTTAGGGCTTTACGTGCCGCGTGCCGTGAGCACCCTCCTGGTGAGATAAGGTGGTGAGAAGGCCTCGAACGCCCCTTCCTTCCCCACGCAGCTTCAGCGAGGTCACAGTTAACTTCTCTGCGGCCGCCTGCTGCGTTTTTTTTCTTTTTCCAGACTGTGAACTTTGTGTGGTTTCCTTAATGGGAAGAATTTAATACAGCTCCTGGCACTAGCTGCATTTCCTGCTGAAAGTTTATGCTGCTCAGGGTGTTCTTTGTAGGATGTACAGTGTCCGAGGTGCGGTTGTTAACAGCTGACAAGATGATTCAGAGCCGCACATAGAAGGCAAGGAAAGCTGCAGCCTTGGCAGTGCAGGAGGTCTCCCCACGGGCAGCGGAGGGGCAAGGACACGTGGAGCTTGCAGCGAGGGGGCCCGTCTCCGGCACGACAAGGARCAAGCAAGGCACAGTGTGGGAATCTCACAGAGCCCTTCTGCGGCTCTGTGGGCTCCTGCGCCGTCCTGTCGGGTCTCTGCGCGGACAGCCGGTTGTGCTGACGGGACTCTGTGGTCAGCGTGAAGACAAGCCAGGGTCACGCGGGTACAGCTGGGAAGCAGAAGCTGCCCGTAGGTTTTTTGCAACTGCCTCGAGTTTCTGCTGAAGTTGTTTAGCTCAGGCCCAGGCCCCTTCTCTCTACAACGCCCCGTAGCAAGAGGTGCTGTTCCCCAGCATACCTGGCACTGGATTTTGCTGTGGCCGGGAACTGCCTGCAAAGTGTCCCCGGGCTCCCTAGCAATGGGTTCCCGGGCTCCCTAGCAAAGTGTCCCCGGGCTCTCGCCGTCGCTGCTGCCCCACTGTTGTTGCTCGGCTCTTGGCTGAGGGAGGAGGACGGCGTCTCTGGCCGCCCTTGCTGTCCCCGAGCTTCCCCGGGCTCCCTAGCAAAGTGTCCCCGGGCTCTCGCCGTCGCTGCTGCCCCACTGTTGTTGCTCGGCTCTTGGCTGAGGGAGGAGGACGGCGTCTCTGGCCGCCCTTGCTGTCCCCGAGCTGGGTCTCAGCAAGCTCGGAGCGGAGCCCGGGTGCAGCACGTTCCTCCACAGCGCCACGCCTCTCTGCCCCTCTCTGCTAAGGTGACCACGGACTGGGACCTGCAGAAGGGCACGGGCTGCACGGAGGGCCACACGGGCACGTCGGCTGCTGCCCCGCTCGCCGCCGGCATGATCGCGCTGATGCTGCAGGTGCGGCCGTGCCTCACGTGGCGAGACGTGCAGCACATCATCGTGTTCACCGCCACCAAGGTGAGCTGAGGGTGCTCGCCGCGGGCGCCCCTGCTGCGCCGACCCTGCGTGGAGCCTGCGCGATGCCCGCGCTCACCCGTGTTCTGCTCTTCTTTCTGGCCCCGTGCCAAGCTCCGCGCTGCCTGGGCTTGCCTTGCCCCTTGCCCCTGCTCTCAGGAGGGCCTGGCGCTGGGCAGCAGCCGTAACGGAGCGCGCGGCCACCAACACAGCCCCGGCCTTGGCGGGCCCCGCTCCGACACGGCTCCCGCTGCGCGCGGCCGAGCGGGACCTGCCTCCAGCGGCCCGAGTCGCCTTAGGGACAGAGGACAGGGCCTCTTCTGCACCCCTCCGGGGCCTGGGAGTCTGCGTGCAGCCATTGCTGTATATACATGAGGGAGAGCTGGCTTTGGCACGGGGCAGCGTTTTCCACCGCCGCAAGCCTCTGGTGCCAGAGTGCTAGAGCCTGGGGAGTGATGGGACCCAGATCCGCCCTAGCCCGGCCCGTGTTGATTTAAGGGACTTGGTTGCCCTCGCCAAGTCTTGTGCCATGCTGCAGGCCCTGGCTCGGGTGGCAGGGGAGAAGGAGCAGCTGTGCTGCTTCAGAGCAGAGGCATTCGTGCCCTTTCGCGCTGCTCCATTTCCTTGCCGAGGAGCCGGGCAGCCTGCTTGTCCCGGGGCGTGTTGCAAGCCAAGGTTAACCCGTTTGTTTGCAATAGGGCCACGCGGGCTCGCCTCCCTGCCGCTGCGCAGTGTGCCCGAGCCTCCTTCCCTGCTGGGCGGCCCCCCGGCCCGGCTTTGCCGGGCTGCCCCCGCGCCCGCGGGTAACGGCCGTGCCCTGCGCTTCCTTTCAGTACGAGGATCGGCACGCCAAGTGGGACGTGAACGCGGGCGGCTTCAGCCACAGCCACCAGCACGGCTTTGGCCTGCTGAACGCCTGGCGCCTCGTCAACGCTGCCAAGGTACCGCGGGGCCAGCGCTGAGCAGAGCAGCGCCGGGACGGGGCCCACGCCGGGCTCCGCACCGCCGGCGGGGACACGGCGGCACCGTGGGGCCCGTCCTCGCTCCCAGGCTGCCTCGGCCATGAAGTAATGGGGTTTCGGCCATGCCTGGGAACTGCCCCCGGGCTCCTGTTCGCTCAGCACTATATATAGCCATGGGCCACAGGCTCGCTCCTGGAGACGACAGCCCTGATTCATGGCTGGGGAGTTTCCTCAGCGGCCCCCGCGCCTTCCCGCAGCCACGCGGGGCTCCGCGAGGGCACGGGGCCCGAGGCTACGGGCTGCTGAGGGCTGCTGCGCCCTGCCGCGCTCCGCCTGGCCCGGGACAGCTGGCGGGAGCGGCGCTGCGGCGCCTGCCCTGCCACGGCGGCACACGGCGAGGTGCCCGTGCACGGGGGGCACGGCCTCGCCGCGAGCCTGGCCGCCCTTGCCGCCACAGATCTGGGAGTCCGTTCCGTACCTCGCCTCGTACGTGAGCCCCGTGCTGAGGGAAGGCAAGAGCATCCCGCTGCTCCCGCAGGAGCTGCAGGTCGCGTGGAACGGTAAGCGCAGGCGGGCGCTCGYGTGTGAGCACGTGCTGAGCGCGGTGCCCGCAGGCCTGGCCCGTACACCCGGCTCGCATGGTGCTGCCAAGGGGTTAAGTGCCTGGCCCTTACACCTGGCCCACCCACACGCCAAGGGGTTAAGTTCCCCGCCGGGGGCTTTTCCTGCCCGTTGCCGCTGCCCGGCCCCGGGGGTGTGTGCAGCTGATCCGCACCCCCTGCCTGCTGCCCGGCTGCCCGCGCTGGCACACGAAGCGGAGCCGGAGCCGGAGCCGGAGCGCAGCCAGAGCAGCGCTGGGGAGCCGCGCCGGCTGCGCCACGGCCAGGCCCCGTCCCCGTCCCTGGCTTTGTCCATTTTAGGCAATGCTGCAGCTCCTGACTTGGCCGGCCCCCTCCACACAAACAGGGCGATGCTCCCACGGCTCCCGGGCTAGAGGAGCTCTGCTCGGGGCAGCCCGGCCCCGGGGCCCCTCGCCAGCCCCTCGGCAGGGCGCGCGCCGCAGAGGTGCCGCCCCAGGCGTGTGCTGGGTGCGGGCTCGGCCCCTTCCCTGCCCGTGCGGGCCCTCGGCGCGGGGATGCAGGAGGCAGTCCCSAGGCTGGCAGCAGCATTGCGCTGCTGTGCCCAGGCCTGTGCGCTCCCGCTGGGGCGTGAGGTCACGCAGCTCCTTTTGCCCTAAAAGGAGCTGGCAGCTCGGCCGCCAGCAGAGCCGGGAAGAGGCAGGAAAGAGGCGCTTTGCAGAAGTATGTGCACAGGAATGCAGCCCTGGGGTGCTGCTGGGCCCGTGTCCCGCAGCCTCCGTGCGCCGAGGAGGCCGGGGAGCTCCCACCTGTGCGGGGCTGGGCCCTGGCCGGGCAGCCGCGAGGAGCAGAGGCCGAGCCGCGTGCTCAGCCCTCTGCTGCGGCGTGACGGCCTTCCCCGGGCTATAATTAGCAGCTCTGGGGCCGCGAGCGTCTGCCCTGCCGCCGCGGACGGCAGAGGTGGGGACAGGGGCCCCATGGCCCGCCTCTTTCCAAAGGAGCCTCAGCGCCGCGGCTGTGGCTTCCAGGTGGCAGTCCCCAGGGGTGCAGAGAGCAGGCAGGCTCCGCAGGGCTGGGCAGGCGCGAGGCGGGCGCCCCGTCCCGCAGCAGCCTCAGCACCTCCTGCCTCCCCGTCGCAGTCAGCGCCGCCGACCTGCAGCTCTCCGGCATGAGAACCCTGGAGCACGTGGCCGTCACCGTCACCATAACCCACCCGCGCCGCGGCAACCTGGAGATCAGGCTCTTCTGCCCCAGCGGCATGATGTCCCTCATAGGGACCACGAGGAGCATGGACTCGTAAGGGCGCTGGGCACGGGCGGCCCGCGAGGCTCCCGCTGAGCAGCGGGACACCCAGCCCTGGGCGGCAGGCGTGGGGCCCTGGTGCCCGGGCGGCCCACCAGGTTACACCGCGGGGGTTCTTTGTCCCCGCGCTGCGGCAGGGACCCCAATGGCTTCGCCGACTGGACCTTCTCCACGGTGCGGTGCTGGGGCGAGGAGGCGCAGGGCACGTACAGACTCGTCGTCAGGGACACGGGTGAGCGCCTCCCTCGTGGGTGACGCGGGGCCCCTCGCGCTGGTGGCGGCAGCGGCACGGCGAGGTGCCAGGCAGCGTGCCGTGGGGTGCGGACGGAGCCGCCAGCTCCGCGGCGCCCAGCCTGCGTGTCCGGGTCCCGCTCCCAGCTCTGGGCCGTGTCCCCAGAGCTGGGCTGTGGGGGCCACTGGCGCCGGGGGGTCCCCTGCCTTCTAAGGCTCCTCTTGCGCAGGGGATGAGAGCCTGCGAGCTGGCACGCTGAGGCAGTGGCAGCTGACGCTCTACGGCTCCTCCTGGTCCCCGGCGGAGATGCGGGAGCGGCAGAGGTAGGAGAGCCCGGGCCGGCGCTTGCAGGGGTGGCAGCAGAGGAGCCGAGGGCCGCTGTGGGCGCGAGGCGCAGCGCGGCGCGGCGCTGCCTGGCGGGGCCGTGTCCGCACGGCTGCGTGGCAGAGCTGCCCGCGGCGCCTCTGCCCGCCGTGTGTGGCCCCAGAGGGCCCCTCCGCCGTGCCCAGGGTGCCGCAGCCCCGCACTGGCCCCCTGGGAGCCCCCCGCCGCTCCCGGTGCTGCGGCCGGCGCGCGGGGCTCTCAGCGGCTGCCCGGTCCCCAGGCTGCTGGAAGAAGCCATGAGCGGGCAGTACCTGCACAGCAACTTCTCGCTGCCGTGCCCTCCGGGGCTGGAGATCCCCGAGGAGCAGCGCTACACCATCACGGCCAACACGCTCAAGGTGGGCGTGCGCGCGGCGGCCCCCGGGGGCTGCCCGTGCCTCCTGGGCCACGTCGTCCCGCGGCGGCGCGCCGGGAGCAGCGCGGGGCCGTGCGCGACACGCGGCCTGGCTGCTGAGCGGCCCCGTGTCGCCCTGCCCTCTGCAGACGCTCCTGCTGCTGGGCTGCTTCGCTGTGTTCTGGACCTTCTACTACATGCTCGAGGTGTGCCTGGCRCGCAGCACCGTGGCGCTCGACCTGCCCTGCCACGGCGCCGCCGCCTGCAGATGGTACCAGCAGCGCGCCAGGCGCAGGGCCCCGGAGAGCGGCCTCGACATGGAGGCCGTGCCGCTCTGCGGCGCCAAGGACGCGGAGGACGTTGAGATCGAGTGCGAGGCGCCGGGCCCGGCGCAGGAGGCCGCGCAGGAGGAGCGGGCCTGGGCGCCCGGCCTCCCCCGAGCTCCCGGCGCCCACAGAGGCACCGGCTGCCCGGAGGCCGGAGCGGGCGGCCTCAGCGGGGAGGCCGCGGCCGAGCTGCTCTGCGAGGAGGGGCAGCAGCAGCAGCGCTGCTAGCGGGGGCTGCTGCCGCCATGGCACAGGCTCGCTGTCCCTGGCGTGGGTGCCCCTAGCGCGGGGCAGCGCCAGCTCCCGGCGCCCAGGGCTGCGGCTGGGGCCGCTGCCGGCCGGGGCTCCGCAGGGAGCGCAGCGGCTGTGGGCGGCGCGCCGGGAGCCGCCCTTGCCTCACTGTGGGAAACAGAGCAAGCCTTAACCCGGGTTGTGCCGGAGCCGCCGGCGGCACTCAGGGCTTCCCTCGGGCGCTGCGCGGCCCCGCG
>NW_020455480.1:261035-262377 GCF_003342845.1 Nothoprocta perdicaria
CTCGGTGCTTCCAATAAATAGCGGGGGGCGCGGGGCGCAGGGCGGGGGCGCGGGCCGAGGGTCGGCTGCGGCGCGGGCCGGCGGCCTAGCTGATGATCTGCCGGGGCCGCCCGTAGCTCATGCCCGCCTGTGACGCGCCCTTGTTGCTGCCCATCTGTAGGCCGATGACGTTCTTGCCCTCCTTCAGCTGGCTCTCGGTGAAGTCGCGCTTGTGCTCCTGCGCCTTCCTGCGGGCGAGCGTGGGGCACGTGGCACATGTGGGCCACCGCCACCTGTGCAGGGCCCCAAACGCACCCCCAAGGCGGGCAGCCCGCGGACACGTGCCCGCCAGGTGCCACCGTGGAAGGCCAAGCCCAGCCCCAAGGGGAAGCAGGGGACGCAGAGGGTCCCGGGGGCCCCACTTACTTCATGAACCAGTTGGGGTCCCCGTGATAGTGGCCGTCGTTCTTGGTCACCGCGAGGCTCCCCAGGGCCACCAGCGTCCTCTGCACCGCGGCCATGTCCTTGGCTGTGGAGGGAGGAGGCGTGTGAGCGCGGCCCGGTCCCGGCCCCCCCGGCGCGCACCCGCCCGCCCCACGCACCCTCGAAGAGGTCCACGGTCTGGAACATGTCTGTCTTGACGACGCCGTAGTCCTCGGCCGCCTTGAGGAACTGCGCGATCTGCTCCATCTGCTTGAAGACCATGGTGGGCGGCGCCTCGGGGATCTTGACGGGCTTGGAGCCGTCGGGGTAGAGGCTGTTCACCAGCTGGCTGAGCACCTGCCGGGGCGAGAGGCCGTGCTCAGCACCGGTACGGCGGGCATGGGCACACGCACGGCCGCGGTGGGCACGGCGGGCACGGCGGCTCCGCGACGCAGCACTTACGATGCCGTTCTTCAGCCAGACCTGGAAGCCCAGGCGGCCGCGGTCGGGGCGGCCCACGGAGGAGCCGCACTGCGCCACGATCCACTCCACGAGCCGGTCCTCCAGCTCCTCGTCGTACTTCTTCTCGATCTTGGACTGCACGTCCCGGCTCATGCCGTACGCGGGGCCCTTGTTCGCCATGGCTGCGGTGCGTGGGACACCTGGCAGCGGCGGGTGCACCGTGAGGCCGGGCTGCGGGCGGTGCCAGGAGCTGCTGCCCCGGCTGCTGTGCTCGCTTGGCTGCCCGGGCGTCCCCGCCCAGCATCTCCCTGCGCAGCATCCCCGAATCGCCAGCCCATCCCGCCGGGTGACTGGGGCACAGCCGCTGGGAGCGGGTGCAGCTCAGGGCGCCGGAGCGCGGCCAGCACCCGCAGGCACCCACAGGGATGCACAGGGGGGTGCTGCAGCTGCAGCGGCTCCGGCTGCCACAGCGGCGCCG
>NW_020455480.1:262943-266051 GCF_003342845.1 Nothoprocta perdicaria
AGGCCGGCGCGGCGGCGGGTGATGTCAGCGCGGCCCCCGGGCCGCCCCCGGCCCTCCCTGGGGCCGCCGCTCCGGCCCCGCCACCATATTTGGGGAAAGACTCCGAAAGCCGGTGACTAAGGCCCGTGCGCGGAGCATTCCCCGCGTGCCTGGGCGCCGCGCGCGCGGCCCCGCGCCCCCCAACTTACTCCTTTTATAGGCAGGCGCCCGCGCGSGCGGGCAGCGCGGCTGCTTCGGCCCTGACTTCATGGCTGTGCCGCTGCCCTGCGCGCCTTCCCGGGGGCACCGAGCCCCGGGGGGACGAGGGCGCCCCAAGGAGCGGCCGCCCTCGCCCACTCCCTGCCTGCACCGGCCCCACGGTGCTGCCGACCCGCCAAAGCCACGGGGCCCCCGGCCGGGTGCCCTGCAGCCGGGCGCTGCCAGCAGCTCCYTGGGGACGCGGCCCCGGCCCCAACCCCATCTCCGGGGAGGGGATGCAGCGCAGGCTGCACGGGCAGCTCCGCAGCCACAGGACGGTGCCCGGCGCTGACCTCCCACCCGCCCAGGAGCAGCAGCGCTGCCGCCTGCGTCCTCCCCTGTCCCCCCAAGTCTCCGTAATGAGCAGCCTGTGAGAGGAGGGCAGGGCCGGTGCCCCGCAGCAGCTCCCCAGGGAGTGCGGACCCCACGGCAGCAGCTGGATCCGCAGGCGCCCTTGGGCACTCAGCAGGCCCGGGCGCAGGCTCAGGCGCAGGCTCAGCAGCTAAAGTGCAGACAGACACTTTAATGCATGTCACCTCCCGGCGGAGCCCGCCGCGGACAGCACTTGGCAGCTGCGTGCCGCGGACGGGCAAGTTAGAAAAAGAGTCGAAGTGGCCGCCGAGAGCTTGGGAGAGGCGCGAGGGGCTCGTGGCGCGGCTGGCGGAAGCCAGGCGCATGGTGCCAAGGAGCCGGCGCCACCTCGCTCTCGGTCGGCACTCCCGAGGCACTGAGGAGTCCCGGCACCGCGGTGGGCACCCCGCGGGGCCCGGCGGCACCCCGCGGCCCGGGGCGCTTGGCAGCAAGGCATGGCCCCCAGCGCGGCATCACCGCGCACGTGGGACAGGGACGGCGCGGCCGGCGGCAGCCCGGCACCTGCATCCTGCCCACGGGCCGCCTAGAACACGTAGATCTTGTCCCGCTGCACGCAGTCCAGGTCGTCGTCCAGCGTGAGCAGCACCTGCGGAGCCGCGCGGGAAGGCGTCAGCGGGCGCGGGTGGGGCAGGCGGCCGGGCGGAGCTGCCGGCACCTACCAGGAAGGAGCCGAACATGGCGATGGAGGAGAGGAAGTGCCAGATGTCGTGGTCGTCGAAGAAGTCGAGCAGGATGCAGTCGCGGTTGTGCTCACGGGACTCGGCCGGCGTTTTCTGTGCGGGCGGGCGCGGAGCTCAGCGTGCTGGCCCCGCGGGCGCCCGCGCATCGCCCGCCCGCCTGCCACTTACCTGCCAGGTGCTGAGGCCCTGGAAGAAGAAGAAGAGCGCGAAGCCCCACACCACGGAGGTGCAGACGATGCAGAGCAGCGGGATGAGCTGGATGCGCTCGCCGCTGCGCAGCTGTGAGGGTGCACAGGGCTGAGCACGCCCGCGGGCAGCCCCGTGGCGCCGCGCGCCCGTCCCGCCGGGCCCCGCGCACCTTCATGATGATGTAGAAGGCAAAGTAGAGCAGGAGGTTGCAGATGCCGATGGCCAGCAGGTAGGAGGCGAAGTCGTTGGGGCGCACGATGAGGCCGTAGGCAGCGCTGCGSGGGCGGCAGCGTCAGCTCGGCCCGGTGTCCCCGGGCCGCACGCYGCCGTCCCCCGGGAACAACAGTGCTGCACCGGCGGGGCACTTACAGCGACCAGTTGATGATGTTGCCCATGATGAGGAGCACCATGCGATCCTGCAAGGCGGGCGAGGGGCTGAGGGGCCGCCCCTGGGCGGGCGGGCAGCCCCGTGGGCCTGCCGCGGTGGCCACGGTCCCCATCACTCACCACGTACATGGGCCCGCTGCACTGGCGCACGCAGTCCGTGTAGAGCACGTGCACGATGCGGCGCAGGATGCCCGAGTCTGCGGGGAGGCAGGTGCAGGGGAGCCCCCGCGCGCTCAGCRCCCGCCGTGCCATGCGCCCGCGCCCGCCACCGGCCCCGGCCCTCACCCAGCTTCCAGCGCCCCATGTAGTAGAGCTGGGTGCTCAGCAGCAGCGTGGCCGTGATGTGGATGACGGAGAAGACGATCCAGAAGGCCGTGTTGCCCTTGCCGAACACCTGGGGGAGGGCAGGCTGAGCCGGGCGCGGCGGCAGCGCGGCGCCCACGGAGCCGCCCTGCGCCCGCGCTCACCACGCCGACCACGGAGAAGAAGATGACGATGGCCAGGCAGGCGTAGGCGCTGTAGGCGCTGGCGTTGATGTCCGGGTGCCGCTTCTGGTAGAGCTTGAGCATGCAGAGCCCGGCGATCATGTACATGAAGGAGGTGTCTGCGGCAGCGGGAGCGCTGAGCGGCCGCGCGGCACGGGKCGGTGTGCGCACGCCCGCCGCGCCGCTCACCGAACTGGAAGTTGGTGTAGTTGGGGCACACGTGGTAGCAGGCGCTCAGCAGCCCCTCCATCATGAGCGCCGTGCCCATGGCGTAGAAGAGGCCGAAGTGCTTGGGGATGCCGCACTCCTGCGGGCGGCAGAGCGGGGGCAGCGGCGGCCGCGGGACCCGTGGCGCGGGGCGCGCGGCGGCACCCGCCTTACCAGGGCGTGCGTGTCGTTGCGCAGGAGCGCGCGGTTGTAGTTGATCTCCCGCTGCAGGATGATGAGCAGGAAGAGCAGGCCGAGCAGGACGTAGCCCAGGTTGCTGAGGATGTTGTTGAAGGCGCTGGCGGGAGGCGCGGGGCCGTGAGCGCTGCGGCGGGGCCCGCGCGCCCTGCCCGCCCCGGCCCTGCCTACCTGAGGTTGCCCAGCGGGTGGGCGCAGAGGAAGTTGTAGTAGCAGATGTCCTGGTTGCCCGTGACGTTCACCACCTGCTCGCGGGCGGCGCGGCGTGGGCGYGGGCAGCCGGGCGGCGGCGGCGCGTGCGCGGCACACCCGGCGCTGCCCCTTACCGTCTGGTACGTGATGACGAGCTGGAT
>NW_020455480.1:266382-269663 GCF_003342845.1 Nothoprocta perdicaria
GGCCACGGCGCGGCCCCCGCGGCGCACGCACCTTGGTGCGGATGACGTTCTTGTCGTAGTCGATGTCGGCCAGCGTGTCGTAGTCGTCCTCCTCCACGGAGCTGAGCGAGTCCAGGCGCGGCCGGCTGGCCACGTTCTCCAGCGACCGGTCCCCTGGGCCGCGCGGGGACGTCAGCGGTGCCATGGCCCRCGCTTCCCACCCACCGCTGTCGCCCTCGTCCGCTCCCGCCCCACACGTCCTCAATCAGCACGGGATTATGCCCGGATCGCCCGCTGCGGCTCGTGGGCACATTGCGGCCCCGCCGGCGGCTTTGCTGCGCGGCCGTGCGCGGCTCCGCTTCGCCGCGCGCCCCTGCGCTGGGCGCGTGCCCGCAGCAAAGCCCGCGCAGGGCAGATTGCGGTGATCGGAGCCCTCCCTGCGCAGCGCCCACATCTACCCATGGCAATGCACAGCTGCCTCATCGGGGCGGCGGGCGTGCGGCGCTTGAACTGCTCCTGCCCTTCAAAGGAAAGCGAGAGTTACTGGGGCAGTGCGGGCGCAGCGCCCCGCGCCGGGCGCTTCCCGGGGCCTSTGCACCCCGCGGCCGCGTGGGTCCCTCCGGAGCGGCCGCCGTGCTCCCAAAGAGCAGCCCTGGTGCGCAGGGCGAGGGCAGCGCGGGCTCCTCGCGGGCACCGTGCTGCGCCCCRGGCACCACGTCATCGGGGAGGCCAGCGCTGTCGACAGCGCTGCCAGCTCGCAGCACCCGGCACTCACCCGCGTAGCCGTAGGAGGCCTCCGCGGAGCCCATGCTGTCCGTGATGGCCTCGGTGCTGGCGCTGGAGCCGTTCTCTGCGGGACGGTGCCACAGGTGAGTGCCGGGYGCCCGCGTCCTGCCGGCGCAGGGCGCTTGCCGCACTCACCGAAGGAGCCGTAGCCGCAGCCGTCGTAGGGGGCATGTCCCAGGAAGGAGTCGGGGAGGCTCCGGCTGTGCCCTGCAAGACGGGGGGCCTGAGCGCCGCGGTGGCGGCAGGGCCCGCGCGCCCCGGGGCCCGAGCCGGCCCGGGCAGCGGCGCRCAGGAGGCGGCCAAGGCCGCTGCTTACCCAGTAGGGCCGCTGTCCCGCAGCGCCGGGCAGAGAGAGCAAGGGGGACTTGGTGAGGCAGCCCTGCCCAGCCCCGCGCCACCCCGAGGCCCGCGGCCCCMCGCGGCGGCAGCAAGGGGCCTGCTCGGGCGAGCAGGAGGCCGCGCAGGGCACAGGACCCCCCACACCCCCCAAGGCCGCGCGCGCAGCGCTCACCCGTGTCCAGGCTGGGCGAGTCCATGGCCGCCAGGAGCCCCTTCCTGCGGCGCTGTTGCCTGCCGGGGGAGCGAGCGTGAGAGCCGCAGTGCCCGCGGCACRGCCGGGAGCGCGGCACGCGGGGCGCGCGGCAGCTCACCGGCAGTTCTCCCAGCAGGCGAGCAGCAGCGTGATGATGTAGAAGGAGAGGAAGATGCCCAGGCAGAAGAGCATGCTGCTCACGTAGGCCTCCGCTGCGCAGAGAGCCGCCGCGAGCTCAGGAAGGCGCCCGGCGCCGCGCGGCGGCACCGTCCCGCGGCCGCCTCCCGCCGGCCTTACACGTGATGGCCGGTGACACCACCACCTCCAGCGTCTTCTGCCGGTTGCCCTGATCCATGGGTTCATCTGGGGGAGCAGGAGGGCAGTGACGGCCCCTCGCGCGGYGCCCACGTGGCCGCTCTCCCGCGGCACCGCCCGGCGCCGCCGGTACCTTTGGAGAAGGGGTAGTAGGGCAGGGCCCCGCCGCACGCCTCGTCCTCYGTCTTCACCACCACCACCACGTAGAAGCTGTTGCTGGGGAAGTCCTTCTTCTGCGTGAGGGCAGGAGGGTGAGCGGAGGCCGGCGTGCCCCGCGGGCCATGGGCGAGCTCGGCGCGCGCCCACCTGCACCGTGATGGCCGCCTTCTTCGTCATGGTCTGGTACATGCCGATGAAGGCCACGTTGTTGTCCAGGTCGTAGACGGGGCACTGCGGGCAGCGGGGCAGGAGCCTGTCACCCCCGGGGGCACACRGAGACGCTCGCGCCCGTGGCTGCCGGCGCGGCCCCGGTGCCCCCGTACCAGGATGTCCTGGATGGAGATGACGGAGCAGGGGAAGGCCATGGCCGAGGTCACCTTCACGATCACCGAGTCCACTCCCTCGGGGAACTCGTACTTGAAGTACTGGCGGGAGGAAGGGYGCGGTACGGGCGCATTACGGGCGGCACGGGGGCGAGCGGCGCCGCGGCCCCGCACCCGCCCACACCTGCGGCTGGGCGGCCGTGGCGTTGAAGCTGAAGGGCTGCTCCGTCCTGCGGGAGGGAAGGGCGGCCGCTAGCGCACGGAGGCGCCCGCCGCGCTCGCCACGGGGCCCGCGGCGCTCACCGCAGCACAAAGTTCTCCACGCGCGTCACCCGCAGCTGGTAGGAGGTGTTGCGGGGCGACAGCGTGGACACGTCCACGTAGAAGTGCTGCGTCTCCAGCTCCGTCTTGGCCTGGGGCTGGCACAGCGTGCGGCTCACGTCCTGGTAGCGGTACTTGCGCTGGTAGCTGCGGGGGCGAGCAGAGCGGGCCGGAGGCTCCGGTGCGGCACCCTGGCGCGTGCCGGCACCCACGGGCGACCCGCCGCCCCGCGGATACTCACAGGCCGCGGAGCACGAGCGGCACCTGGAAGGACACCACGGCCTCCTTCTGCCTCACCACGAAGAGCACGGGCATGTCGTTTTGCTCCGAGAGGACGTTCACCGACACGCGCACGCCCTCCGTCTGCGGGGAAGGCCGTGGAGTTGGGACAGGTCCCCGTGGCGTTGGGACAAGTCCCGCGGCGTTGGGACAAGTCCCGCGGCGTTGGGATGGGCCCCATGGCGTGGGGACGGGCCCCACGGCTCAAGCTGGCCGCGGGACCTTGCTCGGCGCGCGGCGGCCGGCTGGGAAGGACGTGTCCGCGCGGGGCGGCCGCAGTGCCGGGCAGGGCACCGGTGGCCACCCGTGTGCACAGGGGCACGCGCCGCAGCAGCGCGGCGGGGGTGCCCCAGCGTGCCGGGACGGCGGGAGGCAGCGCCGAGGGCGGCAGCGCCGGGCGCCGCGCGCGGGGCCGCCCGGGCAGCTCACCCTGTTGCGGGACACGGTGTGGTTGAAGGCGTAGATGTTGATGGTGTCGCTGGTGACCCAGTCGCGGTAGCTGCGGTCGAAGTCGGCGTCGCGCGGCGGGGCGCTGGTGCCGCGGGCCGCGGGCAGCGCCAGCAGCAGCGCCAGGGCGCAGGCCAGCG
>NW_020455480.1:270391-272345 GCF_003342845.1 Nothoprocta perdicaria
GGTTTAGGTGCCCCTCTCCGTGCTCGCCTGTGCAGCTTGGCCCCAGGGCTGCCCTAGCTCACCCTCCTGCACACCTCACGGTCAGCATCTTGGCAGGGCAGCCCCATTTGCTCCGTGCAGGACACACATGGAGCGAGCAGAGCGTGGTTGCTGCGGGCGCTCCCTTTCTCGAGCCCCTTGGGTGGCCTCGAGGTGACACTGGCACGGGTGGTGACACGGAGCAGGCTGAGCCACCTGCTCAGGGGCAGGAGAGGGCACAGAGCAGGTCGATGCAGGAGGCTCCGGACATCCCGGCCAACTTGGCACGGCCTCCCGGGCACGCAGCTGCTGTCCCCTGTGGCCCGAGTCCTTCCATTCATGCCGGGCCCTGGCCCGGCCACTTGCACATCAATATCCTTGCTGTGGGGCCAACAAGCGCTGCGAGGCGGCGGGCGCTGGGAACGGCGCCGAGGCTCCGCGCGGCTCCCGGTCAGTGCCTGCAGGAGCGCRGAGCAGCAGCGGGCACCGAGCGCGCGAGCGGCCCTCGCGAGGGCACCCAGCCTGCGCACACCGGGAGGCTCCCTGGCCGAGCRGGAGGGCACCGGGGAGCCCCTCTGCGCGGCAGCGCCCCAGCCTCTGTGCTCCCCCCGGGAAGGGAACTTAGCTTTGGGGGTGTCCTTTTGGCCCCTGCAGACACGTGCTTTGCGGAGAAGGCAGAAGGCAGCGAGCGGGAGGGGGCAGCGGCGCGGGCTCCGCCGCTCCCTGCGTGCGGCACCAGTGGCTGCAGTGGACGGGCGGCAGGGCCGGGGCCAGGCAGCGGCCACGGGGGCTCTCGGGGCTGCCGATGCCCTGGTGCTCGCGGCCAGTGGCCTCCCCGCGCGGCAGAGGTGGCCCCGGGGACACGCGCGGCCTCGCCGGGACAGCGGGCTGGGCGCAGCACGGGCAGCTCCCAACGGGCCCCCCCTCGCTGCCCCATGGCGCAGCCCCACACAGCCTCGGCGCCACGCGCGTTTCGTTAAGAACTTAGAGCCTTTTATTGAAGAATACATTCCGGGTAGCATCTCTGAGCAACGGCGGCAGCACAGGCAGGAGCCGGGCGGGACGTGGAGGGTGGACTGGCACAGCGCCCGGCGCAGCAGCGCGGCAAGGCCAGGCGCTCCGAGGGCGCGGGGCCCGCTGCATGCCCGCGCGCCGCGGGGACAGCTCCCTGGCGCAGCACGCGGCGCCGCGGAGCAGCTCCTCGGCCCGTCGCGGTCGCGGCGGCGGCGGCGGGCGGGCGGCTCCTCGGCTGCCGGGCCTCGCGGAAGCCTCATCCTTCCTTCATCTGCGTGGAGATCACATACACGGGCAACCAAACACACACTACGCATGCAATGCGGGCACACGCCCTGCTAGGATCATCAGGCCTACGGGGAAAGGGGAACGCACGTAGTGGGGACGGACAAGCACTCCTTAATGCTAGGTTACAGACGGCATGAAACACCGGAGCCCTTCCTTACAGCACAGGGCCCGCAGCCTCTACCCAGTACCTAGGTACGTGTGTGGCGCGGGGCACAGCGAGCAGCGGGCAGTGCGCGCATGCGCAGCTCTGGGGCGCAGGCGGGGGCTCCGCGGCCCCAGCCCGGCCCGGAGACGCCCCCGGGCCGAGCGAGAGGCCGCCTCGCAGCGTCGCGTCCCCGTTAGGAACCAGCACAGGAGGCCAGCGGGGACAAGAGGCAAGGAGGAAAGCAAAGCACGAGGGCCGGCGCTCCCCGGCCGGCTCCGGGGCAGCGCCGGGCGCCGCTCCTCGCTGCAAGAGGCTGGAGCTGCTCGACTAAAACGTCTGTACAACCAAAGCGGTAAAGAAATGTACACCTCGCGTGGGGAAAGCTGCAGGCGGCCTCGCGCAGGGCGGCTACACGTGCAGGCGGCCTGTGGGAAAGGAAAGCGCGTAACAGTCAGGCTGGGAGAGCACCGCGCGCAGCCCCGCGGCCCC
>NW_020455480.1:272686-274331 GCF_003342845.1 Nothoprocta perdicaria
GCCCCGCGCGTCGCAACGGCCCTCGCCAAAGAAACGGTAAAAGCTGGGATCAAAACGGTCCAAACCGAAAGGAGCTACGGAAGGAGGCGCTCCCCCCGTGCAGGTGGAATGTGATTCCTGTTCACGGCGGCGCCCGGGGCTCTCGGCGGTGGCCTAACGGGCTTCTAGGGCAACGCGACACGCGCGGGGCCCCGAGCGCCCGGCCTGTTCGCAGTCTAAATGAGGAATGCTTGGAAAGTAAAACCGCGTCAGCTAATCTCCTCCTGCAGGAAAACCGAGCAGGCCGGCCCCCGCTCGCGCGAGGGCCGCTCAGCCTCAGCCTTCCCCCTCAAAACACTAGGTACGAACATCCGGGAACATCCTACAATGGAAAGTGCTTTACGAAAGAAGGATCCTGTAGTGCCAGTGACAGAACTGATCGGATGGGCTGCGTGACGCGAGGGCTGCTCCCGGCCCGCTGCTCAGGCCAGGGCAGCCCGCTTCTCCTCGGGGGTCTCCTCCAGCAGCTGCATGATCAGTTCGTGCAGGGGCTTGCAGATCTTGGCGTAGCCGCCGCCCGTGAGGTGCAGGAAGTCGAACATGTCGTGGTAGGAGATGGTGCCGTCGGAGTGCACGAAGCCCGCGTCCACGTCGAGCAGCTGCACGCGGGGCAGCTTGGGCAGGGCGCTCCGGAGCAGCTGGTTCACCCGGGCGTTCTTCTGCCGCAGCGGGTTGGGCTTCTCTCCGCGGGGCAGCAGGCCCTGGGCGGCGGGCCGCGCTCAGCCCCGGCACGGGCCGCGAGGGGAGCCGGGGCGCTGCCCGGGCCCAGCCGCCGAGCGCAGGCAGGGGGACGAGGGCAGTGGCCGCGGGGCTCGCGGGACGGCACCTACCAGCACGATGACCTTGGCCTGCGGCTGCTGCGCGTTTATGAGGCGCACGATGGCCTCGATGCCGCCCGCCACCTCCTCGGCCGAGTGCTCGTGGTTGTTGGTGCCCACCCAGACGACGATGACCTGCGCGCCGGCGGGAGGAAGGCGCGCACGCGTGTGCAGGGCAGCGGGCGGCAGCCCGGCYGCCCCCACGGCGGCGGCTCTGGGCCTCGGCCTGCCGAGGGCAGGGCAAGGGGCCGCCCCTTTGCCCCCCACCACTGCCCTTGGGAGAGGACCCCTTCGGCGGCACAGCGGTGCCCCGGTGAGCATGGGCAGGGCCCCAGGCTGGCCGCCCTGCTCCTACCTTGGGTTTAATGTTCTCCAGCTCGCCGTTCTTCAGCCTCCACAGAACGTGGCCCGTCGTGTCGCCGCCGATGCCGAAGTTGAGCGCGTGAAGCGGCGAGAAGAGCTCTCGCCACACCTGCGGGGGCAGAGGGAAGCAGGCGGTGCGGGTGGCAGAGCCAGCGCGGCTCCCGGGCGCGCCCGGCACCGCGGCGGGGAGCAGGCAGCTGCCGAGGGAGGCCGGGAAGGGGCCGCGGCGGCAGAGCGCCGCGGGGCAGCGGCTGGGGGCTGCGGGAGCAGGGCCGAGCCGCGGCGCACCTCGTACTGCTGCAGCAGCTGCACCATGGAGTCGCCCACGAAGAGCACGTCGGGCTCCTTGTCCTTGCAGTCCAGCACGAAGCGGTTGTGCTGCGCCAAGGGGAGCGGCGGCGTGAGCGCGGGGCCGGCCGCGGGGC
>NW_020455480.1:276114-282675 GCF_003342845.1 Nothoprocta perdicaria
GCGCCGCAGAGCTCGGGGCAGCTGCGGAGGCCCTGGCAGGCACGCGGGCCGCTCCGCACGAGGCCCTGCTCTGGAGGGGACACAGGGAGCGGCACCGAGGGCGGCTCTGCCTGAGGCCGCCGCAGCCGCCGGGCTGCGTGCAGGGCACCGGGCAGCCCGCGAGGGCCCTGTGGTGCCAGCGCGCTCCRTGGGGCTGGGCAGCGGCAGAGGGGCCTGCGGGGCGGCAGTGCCAGCGTGTGCCGTGCGCCCTTCCCGGCGGAGCACTGCCCGCAGGAGCAGCGGCACCGCCCGCCCAACCGAACCCAGCCGTCCGGCGCCCTGGTACCTGGAGGGGACCTGCCGGCTCCTGCCTSCTCCTCGGGAAGTGGCAGCCCTGGCAGCGCTTCCTTGCAAAGAGCCGTGTCCAGTCTGGAGTGCGGCTCCGTGCGCGGCACGGGGGCCGTGTGGGGCGCAGGGGGTGTGGGCAGCGCGCGCAGCGCCAGGCAGCGCGGGGCCTCGGGCAGTGTGTGCCACAGCAGGGGCTCCTGGTGTGCCCTGCGCGGCCGTGCCCGGCGGGATGGGCGGGCAGCAGCGGGCGCTGCAGCCACAGAGGCCGTGCTGGCTGCCCATGTCGTGTAGGTGCCTCCCGGGTGCCCCGCGCTGGGGCCATCCCGTGCCTTGGGGAGCCTGTGCCAGCTGAGCTCGGGGCAGCGGYCCCGCTGCCGGCCACGCAGCGGGAACTGCGGTTCCTGCTCCCGGCGCTCGGTGCCCACTGGGGGCTTGTGACGCGTCGGTGCCACGCGCTCGTGGCACCCACACGGGGAGCAGGGCTCCAGGTCACTTCGCCACGCTCTGCTGTGCTGCTCCCCGCTGAGCGCCCTTCGTGTGCTGTGCTACATTGCTGAGCTTGTTGGCTCGGGCAGGGCCTTTGTGCGCATGCTGCCCACGCCGCCCGTGACCGTGCCCTGCTGTCAGTGTGCGCAGAGGCAGAGAGCACCAGGGGCTCGTCCCGCCGAGCCCGTCCACGCTCGCTGCGAGCCCCGGGCCGCCCGGCCGCGCTGCTGCCGGCCCCCGTGCCGCGGTGCCATGTGGGGCAGTGAGTGCGCCCGGCCCGTCCTCGCCTGCTGCCRGCAGGGAGCTGGCACTGCGGGTGCCCCCATGTGCGTGGGACGCTGTGCCGCGTGCCTCCTGCCATGCCAGGCGGGTGCCCCTGCAGCAGCACCCAGGGCGCCTGCACCTGCTGCGCGTGCCCGTTTGCACGGGGACTGGTGCTCGGTCCCCGTTTGTGCTGTCGGGGCCCGCCGAGGCACCGGGTGCCCTGCGGGCAGGGGGTGCCCGTGGGGACCTGTGCTCTGGGCCAGGCGGGCGGCTGGCAACGGGCTGTGTGGCACGTGTGGCAGCGAGCTCAGGAGGAGCAGGGCTGGGCACAGGGTGCTCAGGTGCCTTTCCAGCGGGTACGTGCAGAGGGATCTGGAGTGCTTGGGCAGTGCTTTAGAGGTGCAAAGCACTTTGTGAGCACAGGCTGAGGGTGCAGAGCTCTTCCCSCGTGGTGCCTCCCTCTCCAGGACGGAGAGCGAACGGGCGAGGGGCTGCGCGAGGCCCCGCTCGGGCCGCCTCCTGGTGCGGCGCCGGGATGCGCTGCCGGTGCCGCCTGCAGGGTGCCAGGAGCGCCCGGGCTGCCGGCGGCAGCAGTGCCCGGGTACCGCGCGGGGCTGCTGCGCCTGCGAGCGCTGCTGGTCGCTCACYGTGCCGGGGCTGCCGGGGCCGCTCGCCGAGGCGCCCGCGAGCGGCGCCGCCGCCTGCGCCTCCGTGTGTGCCCGGGCTGCCCTCTAGGTGCCCCTTCCCCAAAGCCAGCACGGCAGGGCAGCCCCCCACCCGAAGGTGCGGGGAAACGTCCCCGAGGCACTAGCGGGCTTTGGGAGAAGGGGTGCTTGGGCACAGGGACCGCAGGGAGCCCCTGCCCGTGGGGTGTCCTGGGCTCGCATGCCCGGGAGGAGGTGCCGGCAGGCGCCTGGCCGCACAGCACGGTAGCACTTGGGCAGCGCGGCAGCGCGCCCCGCCGCTGCAGCAGCGCCCGGCCGCTGCCGTCGGGGCTGCCCGGCCCCGCAGCTGCAGCGCAGCCCCGCGCTGCGTAGGAGCCGTGTGAGACTGGGAGCATCAAAGGGCCGGGCAAGAGGCAACATGCGCCGGGGCCGCCCGCTGAGGGAGCTGCCCTGCCGGGCTGCGGCGGGGGGCCGGCGTGGGCATCGTGCCCGGCGCAGGGCGGGTCTCTGCTGTGGCAGCAGTGGTGCAGCCTCGCGCGGGTGGGCGCGCGGCGACGTGCTTGCTGGCAGCGGAGCTGTCCCCGCACGCCGCCGTGAGGACGGACCTGCCGGGTCAGCCCTTGCACACACCGGGCCCCAGGGAGCACCGGCGCGGCCCCTCGTCCTTGCCAGGCCCTCACTTGGATGCTGGCACGGCGAGAGCCCGGTGTGCGCCCGGCGGCTGCACGTGGCTGGTCGTGGAGTCCGGCCGCAGTGCGTGGCGGGCAGTGCTGGCGCCACGGAGCTGTTTGAGCCCTGCTGGAATCTGGGTGCCACGGCAGCACCCTGGGCTGCTTTGGGTCCTGTTTGGCGCTTCTGGTGCTGCGCCTGCGGGTGTCGTGTGCTGCAGGGCTGCCGGGGCTGCTGCTGGTGCTGCGTCGGCACGACGGGCGCGTGCAGAGGAGCGCTGCGCTGCCGTGCCCGCTGCGAGCCCTGCGATTCCCCTCGCGGCTGCGTGCTGCTGCATTCCTGTGCAGTGACTCACGGGGAGAGCGTAACTGGCGTGTGACCCCCGGTGTGTGCGGGGAGCCGCGGGGCCGTGGAGCCGCCGCGGTGCAGTGCGGTGCTCGCCGCGCCGCTGCCCGTCCGGGCCCCCCGTGCGCCTGTGTGCAGGGCAGGTGCCAGGGACACTCGCCGCACCGCGACGCCCTCCCGGCAGCCTTGTGGCACCTGGGGTGCCCGGGAGCTGCGCGGGCTGCCTGGCACAGGGCTGTGGGTGCCCACAGGCGGCGCAGGCCCCTCGCAGCACGTTGGCATCTCAGCGTGCGCGTGGTGCTGCGCAGGGTGCAGACTGAAACGTGTGCGCAGGGCTGTGCTGCGGGGCGCGCGCCGGGCCCGCTCGGCGTGTGCCTGCCGGGGCGGCGCCCTGCGCGGCGCGGTGCTGCACGGCGCGAGGGGCTGCAGGCTGCCAGGCCAGAGCCGTGTCCGTGCCGAGCTCCGCACCACGCGCCCCTGCAATTGCCTTGCCCGGCTCTAGAGCGGGAGGCAGCAAGGAGTGCGCGGTGTGCAGCCGGGAGCGCTAGCGCCGGCCTTCCCCAGCGCCTGCCCTGTGCTCCCGAGGGGACGTAGTGGGAGCTGGGGGTGCGTGGAGCGCTGCCTGCGCGCCGCAGCGAGCCCAGCGCTCCCGGGRATCTGCCCCTCGGCCTGACGGAGCGCGGGGCGGCTCCTGCCTGTCACCAGCGCGCACGGAGGGCCAAGTGTCCCGTGCGTGTCCGCGCACAGCCTGCTCACGGCGAGCGGGCAGGGCGCGTGCCGAGGCCGCGGTGCCGGGACACCGCCGGGCACCGCCGCGCTCCGGTGCATGTTCCCGCCCGCTCTTGGAGCGGTGCCAAGGGCTGAGGAGGGGTGATGTGTGTGCAAGCCAGTGTCCCCAGTGTCCCCGTGCCACTGGGCTTGCGCAGGGCCACCTCGGGACGAGGTGCCGCCGAAGGGCCCGGCCCGTGCACATCTGTGCGCGTGCAGGCGGTGCCTGCTAGCTCGTCCTGCGTGCCTGACACAGAGATGGCAACGCGCGTGTGCTCGCAGTGACTCTGGCCGTGCCCCTTCTGYGGGCGGGCTGCGTGCGGGGCCAGGGCGCAGGAGCGGCGGGGCGGGTGCAGCGTGTGCGTGCGGCCGCATCCCCGCGCCTCTCTGCCTGCCCTTTCTTTGCTCGTGCTTTGTTTTCTTGCCGTTTCTGCCAGTATCAAAGAGACTTTGTCCTGCGCAGGGCCCCGAGCGGCCCGCTCACAAGGAGAGGCATTGAGCGCGTTCCAGGCTGCGGCTTTGCTTCCACGTGCCCCGCTGCAGTTACCTGCGYTTAGTGCCGCCTCTGACTCAGTGTTTACTCTTCGGTATTTAAACATTCCCCAGAAATTTGGCCCTTTCGGAGCGTCGTTCGTCCCAGCGGCCCATGCTCTGGTACTGGCCGCTCTCTGGCTCCCCGGACCTTGATCTGCGAGGCCAAAGAGAAGCAGCAGCCGCAACTGGAGCTGTGCCGTTGCCCASCTGAAAGCCGCTCTCCAAGCCGCGCTGCCTCCCTGCCGTGGACAGGCGCCGAGCTGCGGCCGTGCCGCACGCGGCCGGCACCGGGAGCGAGCGCCGCGGGCACATGCGCTCGAGGCCCTCGTTGCAGCGCGGGCTCTGGCGGAGCCGCCTGCTTCGCGTCGGGCGCCGTGTGCGTGCGGGCGGCACGCGGCAGCCCCACGGCTCACCTCGGCTACGGCACCGCCGATGCAGAGCGCCGCGGTGCCCGGCGCGCATCCGTGCACCAGCACGGTGAGGGGTGGGCAGCAGGGCCACGCCGGTGCTGCCCTCGCCTGGTGCCGGGCGCGCCACGGCAGCCCCTGCGACAGGGCGCACGGGTGCGCTGGTAACTGCCTGCCCTCCGGAGCAGCAGCAAGCTCTCGGGGTGCTTCCAGCTGCACACTGCCTGCGCACCGTTGCTGCCAGCRTTGACATTGGCACCACCGCCAAAAGGCGCCACCATGGCTGCGGGATGGCCTGGTTTGGGCTGCTGCGTCCCCCGGGGGCGGGCACCTCTGCRCAGGAGGTGCCTCCCTCCTGGCCCGGGGCTCGTGCGGGCAGGCTGYGCCGTGCTGGGTGTGCGGCGCCGCTCGACTCGCGTGCCGCCGCGAGGAGCGCTCCCCGTCCGTGCAGCAGCTCCTCGCCGCCGCGGGACGCAGCCCGGKGCGCTCGCGCCGTGCCTCCCCCCTCGCTGCAGCACCCGCAGGGGGCCGGGGCGCTGCGTGGCAGTCCTGGCGCGTGGCCAGACGCGCCCTCTGAGTGCCAGCCGTGCGCAGCCAAGCGCAGGCGCCCCGCTGCGGGACGGGCAGTGTGACGCGGGACCGCCTGGAGCCGCGTCCCGCAGGGCCCAGCGCCTCTGCCCSCTGCGCCACGAGGGCCTGGCGGCCGCCCCGCTCCTGCTGCGTGACGTTCCCGGCGCTCGCCCGCTCTCCCTTCCGTGGGGAGCCGAGGGAATTTCCCCCTTGCAGCAGGGCCCCTGCTCGAGGGAGCTCCGCGCTTCCTCAAAGCGCAGCACGAGGTGCTTTCCCGGAGCTTTCCCGGGGAACTGGRTATTTTTGGCGTGTGCGGGCGCGCTTGGAAGGCGCCGGCACGGGGCTGCGGGCTGTGCAGCCCTCCCCAAGGCAGGCACAGCCCTGCGGCGGGGCCACGCTCGCACCTGCAGCGGCAGCTCTTGGGGGACAGCGCTGCGGTGGCGCTGCTGCCAGCCCCTGCACTGCTCGGCGGGCGCCTCTGGGCTGCGGGGCGCCAAGCGCCCGGGGCGGCCCGGGGACACCGCTGAGTGTGCGTGGCCTTGAGCTGGGCAGTAGCCGCCTCCTGTGGGCAAGGGGCCCTCCTGCCGAGGAGGCTCCCGCGGGCGGCGCGCTGCCATCGCGCGCAGCGCCCCTGCCGTCGCCACGGCCGCTCGCCGGGCTGTGCCGCGGCCGAGCTGCTGCCAACCTGCGGCCGTCGCCACGAGCGGGAGCGACCGCCGCATCGGGCCGGCCTTGCCGTGCGCCCCCGCTTCTGGCTGCCCTGCATGCAGTGGAGCTGCTCGGGGAATGGGTGACGCCTCGGAGCCGCTTCCGAACGGCTTCCTCGCGCAGCCCTGCGCGCCCCTGGGCGCGACCGGTCCCGCGGTGCCGGAGCTGTGGCGAGCGCGGCGCTGTGCGGCACGCGCCCGATGCGGGGTGGAGCGGCCCGCTGCCCTTTGCGGGGSCTGCCCGGTGGTGCTGGGCGCCCTGCAGCGCGGCGCTGCGCTGCTGAGGCCTTTGCACGCGCACTGTGGTCACCAACAGCTCCTGTTCGTCCTTTCTGCCAGGTCGCGATAAAGATCATTGATAAAACGCAGCTGGACGACGAGAACCTCAAGAAGATTTTCCGAGAAGTGCAGATCATGAAGATGCTCTGCCACCCGCACATCATCAGGCTGTACCAGGTAGGGGCCCGTGCGRCGCCTCTCGCGCCCCTCTGCTCGGCACCTGCCCCTCCCGCAGGGTGCTGCTGTCTCAGCGGGTGGCCTCTCCCTTCTCTCCCGGGGCCAGCACCGGGGCAAGGGCTGAGGCAGGGGCGAAGCGGCTGCCGCCTCGCTCCCTGCGCCACGCTGCCCTCCAGGTGCTGCTCACGCCGCGGCGCGGGGCCGTTTGAGCTGAGCGCGGCCGCCCGGGGGCAGCTGCCGCGGGGCGAGAGCCTGGCCGCGCACGGCCCTGGCGCCCGGCCGCTTTGCGGCCTCCCCTCTGCCCCCCGCTGGCGTCCTGGC
The DNA here is from genome assembly GCF_003342845.1 of Nothoprocta perdicaria. Taxonomy (NCBI): domain Eukaryota; kingdom Metazoa; phylum Chordata; class Aves; order Tinamiformes; family Tinamidae; genus Nothoprocta; species Nothoprocta perdicaria. The sequence continues at coordinate 282,634 of NW_020455480.1, forward strand.
TCTGCAAACACGGGCCAAGGCCGCGGCGCCCGCGGGCCGCTC
>NW_020455480.1:283640-306995 GCF_003342845.1 Nothoprocta perdicaria
GAGAGGCGGCGCCGGGCCCCTTCGCGGCGCGAGGCACGGTGCCCACGGTGCCCTCCGCCCGCCGGGCCCACCGCAGAGCGCTGCGCCTTGCCCCACACGGCCCCGCACCACACCAACTCGCCACACCAAGTCCCCTTAGCTGTCCCTTTTCCGTCCTTGTGTCCAGGTTATGGAGACGGAGAGGATGATTTATCTCGTGACAGAGTACGCCAGCGGAGGGGAAATATTTGGTAAGTACACTTACGGCATTCCTTAATCAGATAATGTACCTGGGCTGGCACGGTTAGCAGCAAATAGCTGGCCCGCCCTCCCGTGTCCGCAGGGRTGCCCTTCAGCCCGTCAGGCTGCGGGCGCAGAGGCACAGCGCCCCTCGGGGACCCGGAGCCAAGCGCTCTCCTCTCCGTGCCCGTACGGCATGGCAGCGTGCAGGGCCTGGGAGCCTGCAGGGAGAGCGGCTGCCCTCTGATAGACGTGGAAGCTCCTGGAGCCCCAGATTGAGGGCAAGGCGGCTAGAGAGAGGCAGGTGCCGCTGAACGGCACTGGGTCTCCCCTTGCTGGCACTGTCGCTCGCTGCACTTTCCCTTTGCGCCGTGTTCCTGGCTCTGYGCTCCGCTGCTTCCTCCGCACCGTCCCTGCAGCTTCTGCTCCCCTCCTGCTCCTGCTCCTGCTCCTGCCCTGAGAAAGCTGCAGCTGGAGGAAGCAGGAGGCAGCGGGGTTTGCAAAGTGGCGACAAATGTGGTTCATCCAGCCGAGGTGTTCAGTTGCKCTCTGCAAAGGTAATGGCAGTGCTGGATGCCTGGCAACCCTGCAGACTCGTGAAATTCCTCTCGGCTCGTGGAGCACGTGGTAACTGCAGCGAAGGCAGCTGAGTGTGTGTGCGGAGCTGCTGGCGCGGGGCTGAGGCCTGGCCTGGGTGGGCATAGCTGCAGGAAGCCTGAATCACGCCTCCCTTTTTGTCTCTTCGGTGGCACTTGGCACAGGCTGCGTCTCCTCTCTTAAACGCAGAGCTCTGTGCGAGCTCTCACGCAGAGCTGGGAAGGGCTCGCTTGCTCACAGAAGCAGCCTGCTACGGGGTGGAGAGGAGGCCCTGGCTGCCGGCCGCAGCGCTCTGTGCGGGCTGGCCCGGCTCGGCTCGGCTCGGCGGGGCGGCCGGCGTGCGGTTACGTGGCACGCGGTGACACGGTACGTGGTGGTAGGAGAGCGGCCTCCTCGGTGGGCACGGGAGCACTGGGCCCTGCCGCCGGCCTCCCAAGGCGGAGCACAAGCCTTGGGACAGGACGTGTGCGGGGAGCAAAGGCCTGCACGGCCCTGGCACGATGCACGACCCAAGTGTGCCCCGTGGGACCGGCAAGCCCGCGCTGCCTTTCCGTGCCGAAGGCTCCCTTGCAAGGGAATCCCGGCTGTTTTCCCTGAAGCTCCGCACAAAAGCGTTCCCGGCTGTGACGTCCGCAATTCATGTGCTGCGGAGGGCGCAGCTAGGGTGGCAATTTGAGCTGAAGGACCGAGAGCTCTGCGAGCGACGGAGGCTTGGAGATGGGCACGCGGTGTCGGGCGCCCGTGGCTGCGTTGCACGGCGTGCTCGGGCTCTTGGAGCCGGCTGCTGCCAGGGGAAGCAGCTTCCCGTGGAGCTGGCTGTGCCTGGCAGCGGGGACCAGCCTCGCCGCTGGCCACACTGCTGCCCTGCAGCAGGGAGATGTCGACCGGCGCTTCTGTGCCTCCGCGTGCCTGGCCTGTGCTGCGCTCGTGGCTTGACGTGGGGACCAAGCAGGCGTCGCCTTTGAAACACAGGGTGCTCCTTGCTGCAGGTGTGCAGCGTTGACACTTGCATGTCACGTAGCACTAACGAGCTGCTTGCATTTCAGCTCCTTGCTGCGAGCTCTGCGCGTAGCCCGCCCGCCGCTCCGGCCAGGCTGCAGCCGCCCGCTTGGTGCCGCGCGCCGCCTTCCCTGTCGCAGGGCGGTGAGGATCCCCSGGCCCTGCTGCGCCCAGGCGGGCACCTTGTCCCGGCGGGTGCAGGAGCAGCCACACGGGCTTCGCCCATGGGCTCCCCTGCCCGGCCCCGGCTGCCCTGGGCGCGTGCGGGACGTTTTCTGGGCATGAGGCTCCACTGGCAGGTGTGGGAGAGGGAGCCTCGTCTGGCACAGCGCTTGCGGTCCGGCCTGGGCAGGGGGAGCGGGCTGCTCAGTCAGAGGCTGGCAGCACTGCTTTGATGTATCGAGGTAATTAGTGTTTACTGCAAATCCATTGTGTCACAGGTATTTTAATTAATGGGTGGCTGGGAGAAATACAGCCTCCTGCTGGGGAGCCTTCAGAAGTGATTTGCCCTCCTCGCTCTGGAGAGCAGCTCAGCCTGCAGCCCTGCAGCCCCGGGCGCGTCTCTCAAGTGCCGCAGGGCGCCGGGCTCTGCTTGCGGCGGGACGTGCAGCCGGGCCGCTGCGCTGCTGCATGCGCCGCTGCATGCCGGCGGGACGGGCGCCCTGCTCACCGTGCCCTGCGTGCCTGCAGCCCCGGCCGGCACCGCGACGCGCTGCACCGCGCAGCGAGCGGCCCCCGCGGAGCCCCGGCCCTGCCAGGCTGCCCGCCTGAACGGTGCCGCCGCGCGCGCGGCCCGCCCAGCAGGCTGCAGCGCGCTCTCTTCACCACAGCCCRCGGCTTTCTCCTGTTAAGAGCCCTTATTTTTACGAATATTTCCAAGATTTCYGAGATTTCCGTTTGTAAAGGGCTTACTGCTGTTTCACGCGTTCCTTTGTGGCCTGCTAAGCAGGAGGAYGCTTGTTGTGTCCGTGCTTGAGAGGACGGCTTTCGAGGGAGGCCTGGCYGCCGCCAGCCGCTCCCTTTGGGTGACAGCAGAGATTCTGAGCAAAGCGCTCTGGGGCCCTCACGCTTCTCTAGCAGAGGTGGCTCTGGTTTCCACAAGTGCCTCGCGGAGACAGGGAGAGAATAACGCGCTCCTGCACAGAGGTTCCTGCACCAAGGCAGGAGCAAAGGGGGAGAGAGGGAGTGCGAGTGCCCGGAGTTCCTGCCCGCGTGTGCTGGTTTGCCCGCCGTCGTTGCGGCACTGGGAGTGTTTGTGCAGCTGCCGGCTCCACTGGGGCGCCTCGCTGCCGCTGCAGCGGCCAGGCTGCGTCTCGCCCGCGGGCCTTGCAGAGCTCTGTGCTCTGCCGCGTGTGTTGGGGTGCCCCGCGACAGCTCCCGCCACCAGCCGCGTGCACGCAGCTCCCGGCGCCGGGCAGCCAGGAGCCGCTGGGCGCCCTGGGGCTCCGCAGCGCCGGGCGCAGCGGGCGAGCGGCCGCATCCCCGGGGCAGCCGCGAGCCTCTGCTCTTCCCTCTGCTCCTCTCCGCAGACCACCTGGTGGCCCACGGGCGCATGGCCGAGAAGGAAGCTCGCCGAAAGTTCAAGCAGATAGTGGCTGCTGTCAACTTCTGCCACTGCCGGAACATCGTCCACAGGGATCTGAAGGCAGAAAATCTCCTCCTCGATGCTAACCTTAACATCAAAATAGCAGGTGAGCTCAGAGTAGCGGAGCGGGAGGAAGGCAGCTGCCTTCACAACTTGATAGATGGAGGCATGGGCTGCTTCCAGCTATTCAGAGAGAAGGAAACGCGGAGCAGCTAGAGGAAGCTTTGGCTTTCGGCGTGGCCTGCTGCCCAGAGCCGCCACTGGCAGGCTGGAGGGAGCTTGATTTACGTCTCCCTCCCAGTGGTGCAAAAGAGAAGAAGGAGAAGCAGCCTGTGCTTTGCCGGTAGAGCTGGCGGTGTCAAGGCTGCAGGTTGGCAGCGCGCCAGAGAAGGGCCAGGGCCGGTATCAGCAGTTGCCCTTGCCTGGAGTCCTGCTGCAGTTAGCGAGGGAGGAAGAAGGGGCGAGGGGCAGGCTTTGTGCAGGGAGGGGCGGCCGGCCGGCAGCGTGGCTGCAATGTGCACGCTGGGGCAGCGAGGGCCGCTGGGGGTGCAGGACAGGGCCCTGCCGCCGCCACCGCAGCAGCAGCAGCGCCTTGCGACGGCCCTCGCGTGCCAGCGGCTGTGCGAGCAGCCTCATGCCCCCCGGGACTAACGGGCAAGAGACCCTGAGCTGTGTGGCAAAATAGYGGGCATAGGTGGGAGCTGCGGCGCACCTGCGTTCCTCAGGGATGTCCTCGCGAGTGTGCTGACACTTACGGGAACGCTCGAAAATGCTGGAAACTCTTTTCTTTCCAACCCAAGGAAGTGGGACGTTATTTTCCTTGCAAAGCTCTGCTCCCGGAATGGACTCTGGAAGATAGTTCCCACCCATGCGCGGGTAGTGTTTTCCTTGGCAGGAATTATAGCAGCAATTTGAAATGGGGCCTGGAAAAGCTGATTTGCACTATAGGCTTTTCCAAGCGTCGAGTTCTGTCCCTCCGACTCGTCCGGTACGAGTTGACGGCGGCTCTGCCGTCGCTGCGGGCGCCCAAGCGGCGGGCACGGGGAGCCRCCCCGCGGCGGGCTGTGCTGCACGAGCACCCTGTGGCGCACGGCGTGGCACGGAGCCACTGCCCGCCGCTCGCAGCGGGGCCGCCAGCCCGCGCGGGCGCCTCGCGCCTCCCCGTCACGGCGCGCAGCGGGTCCCGYGAGCCGGGAGCCTCGCGCAGCGAGGCCGGAGCTGCCGGAGCCGCATCCCCCGCGCGCCCGCTCTGCCCCTGCAGCCACCAGGAGAGATGGCTGCTCCACCCGTGGGCCCTGGGACCTGAGCGCTCCGCTCTGGGCGGCTCGGCACTCTCCTCGGCCTGGCGGGTGCCTGGCTGGGCCGGCGCTCAGCGCTCCTGCGCCTTGAGAGGCCTCTGCCCGGTGCCGTGGCCGTGCCAAGTCCTGTGAGCAGTAGCGGGCTCCCTAAAATGCCCCTTCCTGCCTCGCGCCTGCTTGTGGAGCGAGCGCCACGCACTTCGGCTTTAGCAGCCTTTCCTTGGCGAGTGGGGACCCTCCCTGGTGGCAAGACTGCTTCATTACTTAAATAACCCCTTGCCTTGGGGTGCGCTTCTCTCTTGAACTCGGGCCTGCTCAGAACTGGCCCTCATCTCTCTTCCCATTTGGCTCCTGAAGGCTGCTCTTCTCAGCGCACAACACCCCAGGCCAGGTGAGACGCGGGTGCCCCTTGGGAAGCTCGTTGTGTCCGCGAGCAACGCTTTGCGTACAAGCCACCCGGGCGGTTCCGGCTCCCTGTGCACGGGAGAAGCCTGAGTGACGGCGGGGTGCGAGGGGGGCTGCGTGCGGCAGCCGCTTCGCGGTCACAAGCCGCTTGCTGCCCGAAATCCAGCGCGGCTCTCGGCAGTGCCGCCGCGTCCGGCCCCGTGGCGCTGCGGGAGCCGCCCTCGGGGCCGCGGCGCCCGTGCAGCGGCMTGGCACGGCAGAGCAGCGGCGGCGGAGCACAGCGCACCCTTGGCAGGCTCCGGGCTGCGGGCGGGCAGCTGGGCGGGATGGAGTCTGTGCCCGCCGCCTCGCTGAGCTGCACGCGAGGCGCCTGCGCCGCGGGTCGCAGCCCTCACTGGGCTCTGCCTCGCCAGCGAGAGCAAAGCTGCAGCCTTGCTGCGTGGCTGCAGCTCTGCCCTTGCCCTGCTCGTGCCCTCCGGGCTCTGTTGTGCTGCTGTGTGAGTTACAGTTWCGCGTTACGGGGCTGTGCGCGACCGTAGCAGGCGCGGCCGCTTCGACTTCGTCATTCGTTCCTCTGAGCAGTTCTCTTCGTCTCTCTCTGCCGGCAGATTTTGGCTTCAGTAACATCTTCACGCCCGGGCAGCTGCTGAAAACGTGGTGTGGGAGCCCTCCCTACGCGGCCCCCGAGCTCTTTGAGGGCAAGGAGTACGACGGTCCCAAGGTTGACATTTGGGTAGGTGGCGAACCTCGTTTTCTGGCCTTTCATGTGCAGCTTTGTTACGCCGCCKCTCTTTGGCTTTGCTCCCTAAGGAACTCTACCTGTCTCGGAGAAAAGTCCCTCATAGGCAGGGAAGAGGTTTCTCCAAGAACTGCGTAGCCTTCTTAGTGCTGGCTACTGCATCCACCCTTCCCTCGCTGCGCGGTGYCCTGCCTAAAGCTCGAGCAGCCACGAAATGCATTTTAGCTCGGTGTCTCCAAAAACAGCGTTCACTTCAGTGTTGCTGTGGAATGGGGCATTACCCACTGGTGTGCAGCTTGACGTCCTCGAGCTGGACGCGCCAAACTCTTCTTGCGTTAGAGGCTCGAAAGCGGCCKGGGAGGGAGCTGCACTTTGAAGGAGGAGCGGGAGGGCGCTGGGCGCGGCAGCTCGGCGCGGTGCCTCCCGGCGCCACCGGCGGCACCACCATCTGAGGTGCGCGCTGAGGCGGCCTCTCTGTGCCCGCAGAGCCTCGGCGTGGTGCTCTACGTGCTGGTGTGCGGCGCCCTGCCCTTCGACGGGAGCACGCTGCAGAACCTGCGCGCGCGGGTGCTCAGCGGCAAGTTCCGCATTCCCTTCTTCATGTCCACAGGTGGGTGCCGCTTGCCCCTCGCCTCCCCCTCCTCTGCCTCCCGGGACTCCCCTGGTACGGCCCGCGAGTCCGACGCCACGTCAGCAACGTGCCAGCAGGCACTGGGGTTGCTTCTGCTGGTGGTGGTGTGCACCATGAGCGACACTCACGTGCATCTGCCCTCCAGAAGCCCAAGCGTGCTTCTTTAAAGTCCCTCCTTTTGTATGCCCAGCTGTATCAATGTGGCAGCATTGCCGCAAAGATGCACRTGCCCTACATGTGGGGAAGCAGACACGGAGCAGTGATTTGGGCGTGCAGAGCCTTTCCCCGTGCCTGCTGCGGGGGGCCTGGCGGCAGTGTGCCGGCACTGCTCCGCTGTCACAGGCGGAGGAGGCCGAGGGGCTGCCGCTCCGGCAGGAGGCACGTGCCGAGGCGCGGAGCGGTGCCTCCCGGCACCACGCAGCGCCGCGGGAGAGCTGCCGCGTGCCCGGCGGGAAGGGCCTGCTGCGCGCTGCTCCCGGCCGGCGGCCCCTGAGGGCGCAGGTGGCTGCTCGCTGGGCAGCTCCGGAGCCTTGCAGCGCGCACCGGTGCTGCGCGGCGAGCCGAGGGCCGCGCACAGCCTGCCCTCCTCTTCCTCGAGAGCAGGCTAACTGAAAGTGGAAGGCTTTTTTGCAGATGTGCTGTCTTAGTTYCATCTCAGGTTGATGGTTGCTCTGAAAGAGCAAAAGAGCTTTTGCGTCTGCAGCAGCAAGCTGCCTTTTGCGGAAGGCTCGTCCCTCGCTGTGGCCGACTCGCTGTGTTTGCGTTCCTGTACAGAATGTGAGCACTTGATCCGTCACATGCTGGTCCTGGACCCTAGCAAGCGGCTCTCCATGGAGCAGATCTGCAAACACAAGTGGATGAAGCTCGGCGAGCCTGACGCCGACTTTGAGCGGGTGAGCAGCGGAAGGGCTCGCGTGCGAGGGGGACGGCGCGCACATAGCCCGTGGCTTCCCTGGGGCCCTTGGAGGGCTCCTGGCGCGSGGAGCTGCCCGCCCTGTGCTGCGCTCCGTTTCTGTGGCCCCTCCCCGACGCAGCGAGGGCGGCGCAGGGTGCCCCGGACGAGGCCTGTGCCCCCGGTCCCGCCGCTGCCGCCAGCCCGCGCCTGCGCTCGGTCTCTCCAGGAGCTCTGCGCTGGCAGCGCGAGCGCTGACGCTCTGTCTGYCCATCTGCGTTGCTGCAGCTCATAGCCGAGTGCCAGCACCTGAAGACTGAGAGGCAGATGGAGCCACTGAACCAGGATGTGCTGCTGGCCATGGCCGATATGGGGCTGGACAAGGAGCGCACGGTGCAGGTAACGCCGCGGCCGYGGCTCCTCTGCGGGCCCCTTCAGGCCCTGGCCGCGTGTCCCTGTCTGTCCTTCTCCCCGCTGCGSGCGGAGCGGCCTCGGCAGGCCGTGCAGCTTCCTTGTGCCTTGGCACAGGGATCCGAGGCACACGTTCCCCTCTTCCCTTGCAGTCCTTACGAGCCGACGCTTACGATCACTACAGTGCAATATACAGCTTGCTCTGCGACCGTCTCAAGAGGCACAAGAACCTGCGCATTGCAGCGTCCCCGAGCATGCCGCGGACACTGGCCTTCCCCACCTCAGCCAACATGCAGGTAGGGCCCGGCGCTGTAATGTTCTCCCAGCCCTGCCGAGGCAGCCGGTGCCTGGCAGGAGAGAGGCTGAAGTCACCTGAGCTGGGGGGAGATATCTCTATTCCTCATTCTCAGAGGATCTTGAGCATCGAAGGCACTTTGAGAGTTAAGAGTTTAGAGACGTCCTGACTGGCTCCAGGGTTCCTTCCCTGTTCCCAAGTGGGCTCTGCTTGTGTGCCAGGCCTAATCCAGCTGCCTTTGGGGAAGGGCCTGTGAGGTGCACTAACTTTGTCCCTTGATCCCTCTGCTCAGCAGCCAGAACAGGCAGGCAACCCCTTGAACATCAATGTGCCCCAAGTGCAGCTCATCAACCCGGAAAATCAAATAGTGGAGGTGAGGCACTTCCCTTCAGAGCCTTGCAAGTGCTTTCCCTGGCCTTGCAGGGAAGCCTTTTGGATCCGTGTGCTGTATTTGAACTTTTGCAATCCTTTTCCCGCCCAGACTGATGGAACGATGAACTTGGACAGTGACGAAGGGGAAGAGCCCTCGCCCGAAGCTCTTGTCCGCTACCTCTCCATGAGAAGGCACACAGTTGGAGTAGCTGACCCGCGGTTAGTACTGGGCTCTTAGCTTTTGGGGAAAAAGAGGGGCAAATGAGGACTGAAGAGCGGCCTGGCTTCTCTCTGCCACTCTTTGCTGGAGCAGCAAGAAGCCTTTTTGTGAGGGGCAGTTGAGTGCGCTGAGCCCGTGGCTCTTCCTTGCTAAGTCGCCTGTCCGCGTGTGCTTGCGCAGGACGGAAGTCATGGAGGATCTGCAGAAGCTGCTGCCGGGCTTCCCGCGCGTCGCGCCCCAGGCGCCCTTCCTGCAGGTGACCCCCAACGTCAACTTCATGCACAGCGTGCTGCCACGGCAGAACCTGCAGCCCACGGGGCAGCTGGAGTACAAGGTAGGGAGGGACGGGCGCTGCCCGCGGCACCCTGCRCGCTCGGGGCCGCAGCGGGGTGTTGCGCGGGCTCTGGCGCCCGCTCTGGCTGCCGCGTGCCCGCTCACGCCCCGGCTGTGGCCCGGGTTGGGAGAGGAGCCTGTGCCACGTTGGTGAGTGCCCCGTGTGTGCCCCACAGGAGCAGTCCCTGCTGCAGCCCCCCACGCTGCAGCTGCTGAATGGCATGGGCCCTCTGGGACGCCGGGCATCGGACGGCGGCGCCAACATCCAGCTGCACGCGCAGCAGCTGCTGAAGCGGCCCCGGGGCCCCTCTCCGCTCGTGACGATGACGCCGGTACGCAGCGGGAGCAGGGGCCGTCGCGGGGGTGCTCTGCAGCGCCCGCTCCGGGGGCAGCGCGCGGCAGGGCCCACGGGGCACGCTGCCTCCGCCGGCCGCGCGCTCGCTCCGTCCGCTAGCGGCCGAGTGCTCGTGCTCTCCTGGCCGGGGGCGCGCGGGGGGCGCCCTGCCTTGACGAGCCGCTCGGCACCTCGCGCTCGCCGTTGCTTTCCTGCTCTCTGTGCCCAGCACGGAGAAAACGGCAGCATCTGCCTCGGGCTTTAGTGCAGATGGTTTAATCCTTGATGTTTGTGTGTCAAAGAAGTTTCCCGGTGCTGCGCAAAGAGGAGACAATCTTGTGYAGGAGGCAAAGAAAGGTTGGAAGGGTTTCTTGGGCGAGCGGCGTTAGTGCTGCCGAGGAGCCGGCGCGTATCCCTGCGGAAGCCTGTGGGAGGAGGGCAGGGCAGCGTGGCACGGTGGGATGGCGCTCGGGAGCCCACGGCTTCGCTTCTCTCTCCAGGCTGTCCCTGCGGTCACTCCTGTGGACGAGGAGAGCTCCGACGGGGAGCCAGACCAGGAAGCTGTGCAGAGGTAACCCCAGCCTGTTCGCGTTKTGCCCTTACTGCCCTCACAGAGGCGCTCACCCTGTGGTGATGCACGGTTGAATTAAAGCAGGAGGCGACAGTGCTGAGTGCAGGGAAGGCTCCGCAGTTCTTCTGGAGTTGTGGCTGCAGATTCCTGTAGGCAGTTCCTCCTCTGACACTGACTCGTGAAGCTGCACTTGCCCTGAACTACTGTAAGGCAGCGGGGCACTGGGCTGTCCAGAAACTCTGACACTGCTGATTTCCTTTGCTTAGTGTGCACCAGCATGCAATCCAAACTAACCTGCAAAATGAGTGCTAAGAGATTCGCCCCTGGCTGCTGAGTGATGCAGGTAGGCACATCTCATCTGTGGCCTTGGTGGTAAATGCAGCTTCTGTATCAAGACATGCAGTAAACATCCAACTCTGATGCCGTAAACCAAGTGAGCTTGCGGGGAACGTGGGTGGCTGTAGGCTTGTAGGGCTGCCATGTGAGCGGTAGGCTGTAGGGTGAGCTGCTCTGCTGAGGGAAGGGCTGTTGCTGTGGGGCTGGACGCTCGTCCCCGTCGCCTCCTCCCGAGGGGCACTGGGGAGCCCGCGCTGCTGCSTCCGCAAGCACTAACCGCCCTGCTAACGTGCTCCTGGCAGCTCCTGGGGAGCTGCTTTCCTGCTAACCAGCTGGTGCACTATGTGCCGTGGCCTCGACCGGAGCGCGTTCCTGTTCCCTACCCCAGACTTCGTAGGTTGTCTGCCTTTACCCCAGCTCTCAGGAGCAGCTCCTCGGGTTGGGTAGCCTCTGCTCAAGGACTGCATCAGAGAGGAGGGCTGGGAGAGGGGTGCTCGGCAGGCAGCTGGAGCTGGTGGGCCTGGGCCTTGGCACCTCTTCTCCTTCTGGTGTTTCCTTGTGAGCAGTGGGCTGCGCGCGGTGGTGGCCTGGGCAGGGTGTTCCTGTTGTCTGCTTGAGCTTAGGAGAAGGTCCCCGCTGGTGCCGGGGAGAGTTCCCCTCCCGTCCGGCCTTAGAAGGGACACGTGCGTGCGGCAGGGCCCCCCGTGCTTCCTGCGTAGCGCAGAGGCTCTGCCCCGCTGGCAGCACCCTGTGCGCTCGCTGCTCGCCCGCCGCGCGCAGGCTGCTGCAGCGCGCCACGCAGCGCGCGGCCTGTCCTGCCGGCGTTCAGTCTTCCTGACCGTGCGCATCAGAGAAGTCTTTCTGACACTTGGCGAGGAGGCCTGTGCGCATCCTACCTGGCCACGCGTTCCCTTTTCCCGTTCTAAAGCTTCCTTTGCTTGGAGCTGTGAGGCTCACCTGGGAAGATCTCGGAGGCCGTGCGCGACACCGCACGCGGTGCAAGCCCTCCACGCGCTGGGTGCTACCAGAGGGCAGGACTTTGAGCACTCCGGGGTCGCCTGGCTGCTCTCGGCAGCACTACGCTTAACTCCTCTCTYACTGCCTCGTGTTCTCCTTCCACCAGATGGGCCAGCAAAACCCCTGTCCACCTAGTGAGTTACCTTGCTCTCCACCCCTTATGTTGCAACGTGCCACCAGTCATCAAAGGCGAAGGACAAATAATGTTAGCAGGAGGGCCACATGCAAATATTTAGCTACTCAGAACAGTGCTCTGAACGCTCTTCAGGCAGCCTCTGCAGAGCAATTTTTGCCCTGCTTAATTTGACCTTGAAAATAGTGCCGCTTCTTTCCTGTGCTCCAGGGAGCAGTCCCATCTCCTTTGGGCTTTGGGAAACTTCCTTCCACTCAGAACACTGCTATAGCTCCTGATTTGATTGTTCCCTAGAGGTCTGAAATAAAATCATCTTAGCAGACCACAACTGTCAAGCTCTTTGGGAAACTTTCTGCATCTCCCTCAGATGGTCGTTAAGCAGCTAATGGCAGAGGCTYTGGCAGGTTAGCGCTGCGCTACGTACCCTGCCTTCGGTTAACTTCCCACTTTCTGCTTAAGTGGCTGTGGTAGCTGCCCAAGGAAGGCTGCCCTGGAGGTGCCCCCACTTCAGYATTGCTGCCCTGCTCTGCCCCGTAGAGGCAGCGCTGCAGAGAGCCTTCCCAAAAGTGCAAAGGGGAGAATTCCCGCTAGCGTTCCTGGTCCTCGCTGGCCAAGGGGGCTGCTGTAGCTGTGGCCAGAGCTGCCGTTGGGCTGCCTGTTTATAGGCTTGGAACTGGGCTGCCTCAGCTCACAGGGAGCACCTAGCGCCGAGCAGGGCAGGCGCTGGCCGCGGCCCTGCGTGGGGAGCTTGCCGCTCCCCTTGCCCGGCCGCCTGGCCGCTGGGAGCACCGCGGCGGGCAGCGGAGCTGCGGATGCAGGGCAGCACCTGCGAGCGCAGCGCAGCCCCTGCTGCCGGCCTGGGCGCTCCGAGGAGGAGCCCAAGGGCTTCCGCACCGGAGCAGGGACCCGCCTGGCTCTGTTGGGAGGCTGGCTGGGTGCCCTGTGCGTCCAGGGCTCTGCAGCCTCCTCCGCGTGCCCCAGCTGGTGCCTGAGCACCGGCGGGAGCGGAGCTGGAGCCGGGCTGGGACTAGATGGCGCCCTCGGCCTGCTCTGCGCCGCTCCCGGCGCCGAGGGTGGCACCCGTCACCCCGGCGCGCCCTGGCCGCTGCACCTGGGTGCACGGGTCCCGCGGCTCTGCCGYAGCCCCTCGCGTGGCCGCTCTCACTAGGGCTGCCCTGGCTCACGGCGCCRGGGGAGGCCCCGGCGTGCTTCCCGGGGGAAACGCGGCGTTCCTGCCTTTCTTCCCGAGGCTGCCGTGAGCAGGCAGGCAGCTGAAGTGCCCGGTGTGCCCTAAGCGCCACGGSTGCCGTGGCCTCGGAGGCCCAGGCGCATCCCCAGGTGCCCCCGGCTGCCGGCGCCGCAGCTGGCCTCCTCCCTCCTTCCTATCGCTCCCTGTTTCGGAGTGCTCCAGCCAGTCTCTTATAAAATGTGCTCCTGCTTGTTGCAGATACTTGGCAAATAGGTCAAAAAGACACACTCTGGCAATGACCAACCCTACAGCTGAAATCCCTCCAGACTTGCAGAGGCAGCTAGGACAGCAGTCCTTCCGACCCCGGGCCTGGGCTCCGCACCTGGCACCCGATCAGCACCGGTGAGTAGTGGCACCGGCCGCTCGGGCAGCTTTGCGCCAGGACTCCTGCTCAGATGCCGCCTGCAGCGGAGCGCTGAGGACGTCCCGCTTGGCAGGGAGGGGTGAGGAGGAGGAGGAGGAAGGAGTGTAAGGAGCAGAGCTGCAGAGCAGAGGCTCCTGTGAGCGTGCTGGGGCCGCCGCGTTGCTGGGCTCACGCCCAGGAACTGGTGCAGGGGCSAGAATCGGCTGCCTCTTCCCCTCCAGTCCCGCTTCGGGGGCTGCAGGTGACTTACCAGAATGGCTGCCAGCCCTCAAGGCTGGGCAACAAGCTWCTCAGCCTAGAGGAGAGCTCTTTACCCGCTTTATAGGTGTTAATCCTGTAGTAAATAGCTACGTTTCTATAGTACATCTTGAATTTAGATGCAGGGGAAAGACTTCGCAAAGAGTCATCTATGCCAGAGCTTAAAATCCTCACTGTTCTGCACCAGAGTTGTGTGTTTTCACTGCAAAGTCTCCCTGCAGAGCTCCTCAAGAGTCATTTCATTCCTCATCTGCACCCCTGAAGGGAATGATGTGGGGCCGGGAGACTGTCACCGAGTCTGGGCCTGGGGGAGCTGCTGCAGATTGGACCGAAATGCGCTCCSCAGCTGGGCGCGGGGGGCCGGCCTCGAGAGCGCTGTTGTTTGACAGAGCCGCTGGCAGAGCAGCAAACTGGAGACACTAATGCCACAGAGAGAGCCGCAAGCCTGCACTCGAGAGCTCGCCCTTTGCTGAGGGTGCCGAGCAGCCGCACACCACAGAGGTTGCTGCTCGCTGCTCGCGGCCGGCGAGCCTGGGTCCGCGTTCCTGTGAAATCCCCCGGCCAGCTCGCGCGGGCCAGCTTGACAAAGCGCTTTTTATTGTAGCCAGATACCTGCTGAGCTGAGCACTGATGTAATCAGCAGAGACAGGTGAACTCTGAGCAGACCGAGACAGTGTTAGTGCCACGCTGGAACTCTGCRAGAGCCAAGATAAGCGCCTGCATACCCTGCAGTTACTCCCGCATGCACATGCTTGGGGGATGGGAAGAGCAGGAGGGGAAAGAGATTTCTAAAGTCACAGGAAAAGCTTGATAGCCCTAAAAGTGCAGCTTGACAAAAAAAACGGGCATGCTGCGTCCTACTGTAAGGATTGCTTCCAATAGTACAGGTAAGCTGGGTTACTCGTGTGTCGCAAGAATCGATTTATGTTTTTCCCCAGAGTGTTAAAGCCAGCCCGTAAGTGCCCCTGGGSCCCTCTGCCCCTGGGCCTGCAGTGCCGTGGCAGCTGGCGGGGCCGTGTCTGGCCGGGGGCCCGCGAGGTGCCGGGCACGGGCTGCAGAGCCCGCGGCAGGCTGCGTCGGCGCCCAAGCCCAGCTCGCCTCTCGGACGGCTCGTGCCTTCCGTGCCAGCAGCGAGCCTGTTGGACRCCACCTTCCTGCCCGCTGAGCCAGCTTGGGTATGAGAAGGCAGCACAAAGTGGACTGAAGTGCAGCAGGCAGCGCTGCTCTGCCCGGCCAGCCGCTGGGAGCTGCAGCCTMGATTGTCTCCCTGGCTCCTGCCGCCAGCAGCGAGAGCGCAGATCAGAGGGGTCAGCATGATGCACGGGGCGGTGTCGAAGGGCAGTGCCTCTGTCCCCAGAAGAAAGTTGCGTGTGATCTGCAGAAGCTGAAGTGCCCTCTGGAAAGCCGGGCGCGGGGACAGAAACCGAAGGCAACACCCTGGCAATGCTCCAGCATCGCTCACCTTCTGATAAGGGGGAACTCGCTTTGCTGCTTGGCACAGGCCGCCGTGCTCAGGGCAGCTGCGGCACCCATTCAGCTGCTGCCAGGGACTGGCGCCAGGGTGGCAGGGGGCACCGCGGAAACCTGCGCTCCGAGMGCCGCTCACGGGAGGCCACTCTTGCCTCCCCTGCCGCTCGAGGGGTTGTACAGACCGAGTTTGCCCAGAAACCGTGACGGTGCAGGCAGAGACTCCATGCCGTCGGTGCAGGGCACGCTTCCTTACGCGTGCAGGGCGAGTTGCCCTTGCTAATGCAGAGGAGTGCAGCTCGGAGGCGGGAGGGAGCCTGCTGCGTGGGTGCCCTAATGGGCAGCCCTGCTCTCGGAGGGCGGCCCCGGGAAAAAAGGCAGCGCACGTTTTGGCTGTTACACTGAGGGAGCAACCTCCGAGCTCCTGCTTCCCAACCGCCAGCTTTGGAAGAGAGTCTGGGACTGCTGAGGGACTGGTAGGGATCCRGCAGCAGCAGCAACGTAGGGCCCAAGCCGGCAGGTTTTCTCTAGCCGCAGAGAGCGTTGGCGTGGGGAGAGGCGGTTTCAGCCTGTGGGTTGCGAGGGGCACTCGGGGCGCTCGTGAGCCGACGGGCTGAGGAAGGCACTCGGTCACTCTATATTTGGCCAGTGCTGAGCGGTTTCTCCAGGCCTTTTCCATCCGAGGGATGGCTGCCTWGGGATAGACAAGTCATTGCTTGTCGCTCATGTCATTTGTTGTGGAGTCATCTCCAGCCTGTGGTCACCTCGGTGTGTGCAGGCACGAGGGCTCCGTGGAGACTCTGTGCCCGGTTCCCGGTGGCGATGGCGCTTTCGTGCTAGGTTTCCTCTGGGGAGTGGGCAGGTAGACCTCGGCAGGGCCGCCAGGAACTGAAGGTGTGGGCAGCGCCGCGGCCGGTTTCTCGGCTGGCCTCGCTAACRCAGCTCCGCGTGTGTTCAGCTCTGTTTACAAGGACTCAAATACCCTGCACCTCCCCACCGAGCGCTTCTCCCCGGTTCGCCGCTTTTCTGATGGTGCTGCCAGCATCCAGGCTTTCAAAGCCCACCTGGAGAAGATGGGCAATAACAGTAGCATCAAACAGCTTCAACAGGTAAGAGAGACRCTGCAGGAGCCTTTGCGAGGGCTTTCGTGGTCTCCCGCTTACTGCGTTGAGAAGCAAAGGGTGATATCTCGGMCCCTCACGGGGCTCAGCGGTGCCCATGCGGCCCACGCCGCTGCCCAAGGGCGGCTGCCGTGCCCCACGTCCCTGCCGGCAGCAGCAGCACGTCCCACGTCCTTTGCTGCTGTGTTTTGGAGGAGACTGTGTGCTATTCCCTAGGCAGCCGGGCCTTGTCTTGTCAAGGGCCTGAGCTGCACATGGCCCGGGAGGGGACTTTCACCCGGCAGCCCCGGGGAAGCACGAGATGCTCGTCTCCCCTGGAGGTTGTTGCGGTTAGAGCCTGCCTTGTGAGGGAATGGAATGGCCCCGGTGTGGCGTGCCGCACGGACGGCTCTGCTCCGTTGTGTAAGGATAAGGACGGAGCCTAGCTGGGCTATTACACACCTGACTACCCCAAATTAAGTGGATTAGGGTTTCCTCTGTGCCTGTGTGAGGCAGGCGCGGCGAGCCTGCTGGGCACGGAAGGCTCACCCTGGGGCCGTGCTGCATCGCTTCCTTGCAGGAGTGCGAGCAGCTGCAGAAGATGTACGGTGGGCACATGGACGAGAGGACGCTGGAGAAGACGCAGCAGCAGCACATGTTGTACCAGCAAGAGCAGCACCATCAGATTCTGCATCAGCAGATGCAGGTATGGCAGCTGGGGGCAGGCCGTGTCTGCACAGCTGCAGTGACAGCGAGAGCTGCAGGCAGGGACTGCCTGGCTGGGGAATCCGCATGTATCCTGCTGCCTCCGTGTAGCTTGCTTTCTCTGAACGCACCAGGTGAGCAGTAGGGGTCACAGATACTTCTCTTTTCTGGTACCCGGCTCAGGACTGTATCCGGCCGCCTCAGCCATCTCCACCTTTGCAAGCCCCGTGTGAAAACCAGCCCGCTCTGCTCACTCACCAGCTTCAGAGGTAAAGAGGTGGTTCTGGCACCGCTCTGGGGAAGGGSCTTTTCTCTTACTGCGGCCCAGCARAGAGCCGAAGGCCTGGGAGAGTGGCCGGGCCAGTTCCCAGGGGCACGTGCCTTTGCCTGGGCCGGCCCTTCAGCTGGCCTCGCTCCAAAGGATTTTTGAAAGAAGCAGAAATGTGCTTTGAAGGCAAAAAGAGTAACTGAGATAAGATAAGTGGGTGTTTTTGCCTTTTGACCAGCTTGAAAACGTTAGCTTGAGCAAGTTAGCTTCCCTGCTGTCTTGGGCTGGGAGCTCTCTGGCCCTCTCGAAGCTCCGCAGGCTTTTCCCGCGGGGCAGCAGTCTTGTTTTCATGTGCCTGGCCTCGCGGGGGAGGCTGCCTACACTGGTGGAACAGGGCGAGGAGGGTTGTGCTGCAGGCCCCAGTGGTTCGGGAAGGGGGAGAGCTTGTGGGTCCTTGTGCCAGGGTCTGCCTCTGGCCGCTGGGACATCCGTGCTCCCTGCGCGGCTGAGGAAGTGTAGGTGGCCCTCGGAATAGAGACCACGGTGGAAGAAGCCTGGGATGCCAAGCAAGGGCTGGCTCTAGAGGAGGGCAGCAGGGCAGCGTTCGGTGGGGGCTGCCGCCCTCGCGGGGAGCTGCGCGGTGCTGAGAGGTGCTGCTTCCTCGCGCAGGTTGCGGATCCAGCCGTCCAGCCCGCCGCCGAGCCACCCGAGTAACCACCTCTTCAGGCAGCCGAGCAGCAGCCCGCCGCCCGGCAGCAGCGGCGTGCTGCAGCCGCACGGTGAGCAGCCCCGCTGCAGCTCCTCGCTGAGCCCCCCGGGCCGCAGCGGCTTCCCGCGCGCTGTGCTCCCTGTGTGGCGGCTCTCGGCTCGACAGCGAGGCCGGGCTGCCGTTATCGAGAGCTCGCAGGGATCCGCCGCCTGGAATGTGTTTGTTACGTCTTGTGTCATAAGATCCCCGCTTATCAGTGCCGGGGCCGGGGAGGAAGGGATTTATGCAAATTGCTGTAAGCTCCGCTTTGTTTCCCCTTGCCGGCGCGGGGCTCTGGCCGCGGTGACCTTTGCGCGCTGGCGCAGCACGAGGAGGCGGCRGAGCCGCTGCGCTCGCCGCCCGTGTCGAGGCCCTGGCACTCGCGGTGCCCGCAGCCGCTCGGGGCGGGCAGGGCTCGCTCGCTCGCAGCGTCGCCGCGGGCGCTGAGGCCGGTGTTCCCCGTAGGTGCAGCCTCGCAGGCCCCGTTCCAAGGGATGCCGTCCCACAGCGCGCTCTTCCCGCAGTCTGGTAACTGTTCCCCTCCGCCCGCCATGGGGCTGCCGTGCCTGGGCCTGCAGCAGCAACCGCAGCCTCAGCAGGTCACCATCCAGGTGCAGGAGCCCGGCGACATGGTCAGCAGCAGCCTGCTGCCCGGGGCGCCCGTGGCGGGGCAGGGCATGGCCCCCCACTCGCGGGGCATGGCGGTGAGCCCCGGCGCCAGCCAGATGCAGATGCAGCAGCGCGCCAGCCTCATGGCCTCCCTCACGTACAGCCACAGGCAGCTGTCCAAGCAGCTCAGCGCTGACAGCGCCGAGTCGCACAGGTAAGGGCGGCAGCCCTGGCACCAGCGGGCACAGGGGAGGGGAGCCGGGCGCGCTGCAGCCCCAGCTGCCGTCCTGCTGGGCACCTGCTGCCAGGTGCCATCAGCCCCTGCCCCGGCAGCGCTCTGGGCCCCGAGCAGGGGCTCGGCAGCCTCCGTGGRCACGTGGGCCGCGGCTCAGGCTTCGCCAGGAGGCTCGTGCCAGCCCTGCCTCGTGCCAGGCTCCCCCGGGGTAACAGGCAAGCATGGCCGAAGCAGAGGGGTGCCTCTGCGCCAAACAGCAGCTTCTTTCGACCCCGTTGTCCCCATCAGGGGCAACGTCCCTGCGTCCCCGGGCAGCTGCGGCCRGGCTGCAGCAGCTCACGCTCCCCACGAGTCCCTGGCAGCCTGTGAGACGCCCGCCGGCTCCTCGGGGCGGCGCGGGGCAGGGCGCCCGCCTCGGCCTGCCGCGCCGCGCGCGCTCACGCCTCTCTGTGTTCTCCGCAGCCTCGGTGTGAACAGGTATCCCCCCACTAACTACGACCAGGTGCACTTACATCCCCACCTGTTCCCGGAGCAGCCCCGCGCTTCCCCGAGCGGCTACAGCCCGGCGGCCGCCGCCGCCTTTCCCGCGGCGCAGCAGGGCCTCAAGGTGCCGC
This sequence comes from Nothoprocta perdicaria, assembly GCF_003342845.1. Classification (NCBI taxonomy): domain Eukaryota; kingdom Metazoa; phylum Chordata; class Aves; order Tinamiformes; family Tinamidae; genus Nothoprocta; species Nothoprocta perdicaria. The sequence continues at coordinate 302,645 of NW_020455480.1, forward strand.
AGCTGGAGCAGTTCCCCGCGTTCCCTCCGACCGCGCAGCCGCCGCAGCCRCCGCCGCCGCCGCCGCAGCAGCACTACACCGCGTCGGCCCTGCAGCAAGCCCTGCTGTCCCCGACGCCTCCCGACTACAGCCGACACCAGCAGGTACCGCACATCCTCCAGGGACTGCTTTCGCCCCGGCACTCGCTCACCGGGCACACGGACATGCGGCTGCCCCAGGCAGAATTTGCACAGCTCATCAAGCGGCGCCAGCAGCAGCAGCAGCAGCAGCAGCAGCCGGAATTCCAAGAGCTGTTCAGGCACATGAGTCAAGGGGATGCTGGGAACATGGGCGCCAGCTTGGGACAGAGCCTCTCGGAGCGCCAGTCGTTGCCTTTGCCTTACCCGGGCGCTGACACGTACCATCCCCAAGGCAGCCCCCAGCACCTCCTCAAAATCAGGGCGCACGAATGTATGCAGCAGGTAGCCGCGCCAGCGCCGCCGCACGGCTACGGACACCAGCCCGCCCTGTTCCACTCGGAGAGCATGGAGGAGGAGGACTGTGCGTGCGARGGCGCCAGGGACAGCTTTGCAGACAGTAAGAATCCCAACACTTTGACCAAAGGTTGCCACGAAGGCGCCGTGCTCGTGGGCGCAGCAGGGCCCGGGGACGCAGACTGTGTGCTGGGGGGCGCCGGGCGYGCGCAGGAGCTGGCGCCGCAGCAGTACCGGCAGCAGCCCGCGGCCGCCTTCGCCCGCGCCAGGGCGCCCAGCAGAGGTAAGGTCCGTGCCGCCACGCGTCGGGGCGGGCGCCGGAGCCGCTGCTCGGCCACAGCCCCTGTGCCCTGCAGAGAGCTGCGCCGCTGCCGGCCGCCGGCTGCAGCCCCGGTCCGCGGGCACATGCTGTCCGCCCGGCCGGCCTTGGCTGCGGAGCGCCCGGGCGGCCGGCGCGAGGACGCGGCTGGCAGGGAGCCGCGCGAGGGCACCGCGGCCGCCCAGCGCCACAAGTCTCTCCCGGCTGCCGAGGCCGAGCCTTTCGKGACGTGCTCCCCGCTGCAGCCTTCTGCAGGTCTTTTCGGGCTCTGGCCTCAACTTCCCTACTGTGCTTGCCGCACAGGAGGCAAAACCTGCGCCGGGTGCAGCAGCCGTGGAGCTGCCTTTTCCACTGCGGCGCAAGCTCGTGGCATAAGGCGGGAAGCAGGGCAAGATGAGCTCCCTGAGAAAGGGCAAGGTGGAGGGAAGTCACCAGGCAGGTCCCTGCYGGGGCGCCGGTGGTGCTAGGGTGAGTTGTGCAGCGGTGGAGGACTTTAGCCTGCAAGACTTTGGAAATGAGCGCGAGCAAGTCAATGTTTACAAGTGGAGTTGTGCAAGCCCTCCTCGCAGGGGCTCTCTGGAGGGCCCACGKGCTCAGCTATGTCCGGAGCGGCGACTGCCCAGACTCTCCTCCTGCTTTTAATAAGGCGCCTGGAACGCGCGCTGCGCTTTTGGCTTCCCCGCGGCCGGAACGCGCAAGCAGCCTCGCTGCCCTTCTCCACCATGCGGTCCCCTGCRAACCCTGCGGCAGTGGCCGTAGCGCGCGTGGGCTGCGTGACCCGCGTGCTCCGGGGCCAGGGGCGCTGTGTGCAGCGCCGCGAGGCGCCCGAGGAGACTTCGGGGCASGGCCACGTGGTGCGGGGCTGCCGGCCTCCCTGCGGGCCCCACAGCGGCCCTTGCCGCGTGCCCGGAGAGCGGCCCGCAGCAGCCGGGTGCCCGGGACAGCGACGGCCGGGCCCTGCCGCGCGGGGCCCCGAGGGGCTGCGCTGGGGCGGCCGCAGCGCCACGGGGGCGGCACTTCCCCCTGCCCTCCCGCGCCGCTCTGTTTTCCAGCGAGCCTCGCGTTCGCTGGCTTGCCTTTTCCAGGAAAGCTGAGACGGTAACCGAACGTAACCTTGCGGTTGTGCAAAGCAAGGGAAAGGCCAGCTGTGCTGCGGGTTTCCTCCCAAAGCCCTTCTCGCAATGCAGCACTATCTGTGCGGAGGGGGAACGTCCCCACGGGGACGGGCGCGTGAGCTGACGTGTCGAGGACTTTTGCTGGCCTTGCAAGTCATGCTCYGATGGCAGGGCCGGCCGCGGAGGTTGAGGTGCTCGGGGAGCCGCGTCCTCGCAGCCGTGCGCCCGGGCAGGTCGCGGGCTGGCGTGGGGGGATCGTGCCCCCGCTGCCCGGTTTGGGGTGCGGGGCAGGCGCCGGCAGCGCCCCGCGTCCCCGGGCGGTGCTGGCGGCCGCGCGCGGCCTCGTGCCGCGGGGCAGGCGCCGGGGCCCACTGGGCACGGGCGGGACGCTGTGCTGCGTCAGGCAGAGCAGCGTGTCCTCGGTGACGCCGCGGCTCACTCGATAGGAACGCAGCCTTTACCCCGGGACGCGGGAGCTGGCGCTGCCGCTGGACTTTGCCAGGCAGCCGCCCGCGGACTCCGTGGCCRCGCTGCGGCCGGGCACGCAGCAGCCAGCTGATAAGGGCAAGGCCCGGCGGCCCCCGCAGCAAGGAAGGCTGCCTTGCTGCACGCGCCCAGCGGCCCTGCCGGCCGGCCCTGCCTGGGGCTGGGGACCCCGCTGCCTCCCCTCGGGGCCCCGGCGCGAGCTGCAGCTCTAGGGGAGCGGGCGGCGGGCAAGGGGTGCCCCGTGTGTGGGGGGCAACAGCCCAAGGGCAGCGGGGGTGGCCAGGCGACCTCGCGGCTGGCGCGTGAGACGGGCCACGGCGCCTGCACGTTAACTGTCCCTTGTCTCTCTCGTCCGCCTTGGAAGAGTCCGTCGTAGGGAGCTGCTTGGACAGGAGCTCTCCCRGACAAGCGATGCAGGTGCCCGACCACAACGGCTTGGGCTACGCGGCGCGCCCCGCGGCCGGCGAGCACCCGCGGCCCAGGACCCTGCAGAGACATCACACCATCCAGAACAGTGATGATGCCTACGTACGTTTGGGGAGGCTCTGCCCGGCGGGGCACAGTGCAGCGCTTGCCAGAGGCCTGGGGTGGGAGCGGGGTGCCCCGTGCGGGCCGTGGGGCACGGTGCCGAGGATGCCCGGCTTGCTCCTGGCTCCCGCTCCCCCTGCGCTCCGTGCTGCGGCTCCSACGCGCCTCGCGGGACAGGGGCTCTGTCTCGGTACTGGCGCGTGGGTCTGCCCGGGTGTGGGGTCATCCCGGCCGCCCTCGCCTGCGAGGCGCTCGTGGCGGAGCTTCAGCCGCCCCCGGGGACCCTTCGCGGTCGCACCTGGGAGTCCCCAGCGAAGACGTGCGGAGCCCGGCGGGCGCAGCAGGCTGCTCCTGCGCAGGCCCCTTCCAGCCGCGGCCCTTGTGCCCGCAGGTGCAGCTGGACACCTTGCCCGGGATGAGCCTCATGGCGGGGAAGGCGCTCAGCTCCGCTCGCATGTCAGACGCCGTGCTCAGCCAGGCGTCGCTCATGGCCAGCCAGCAGCTGCGCGACCGGGACGGCGACGGTAGGGAGCCCGGGCGCGGGGCACGGGCACATGGCAGGACGCTCGGCGGAGGCRCGGGCGCCCTCGGCCACTCACGGTGCCCGGGGCACCGCTCAGCCGTGGCCGGAGCCGCTTCTGCGAGAGCTCTTCCTCGCCAGGCCTGTGCGCGGGCGCCGACGCTCCCTTGGCTCTTGCAGAGTGCGGGGACGCTTTGGAAGGCCAGGAGCACCTGGGCGACGGCAGCCAGCACCTGGGCACCTCATGCTACCCGGCGACGTGTCTCACGGACGTGCTGCTGAGCTACAAGCACCCGGAGGTGCCCTTCGGGATGGAGCAGGCCGGCGTGTAGCGAGGAGGGGTGAGTGGTGAGTGCCCGGCCGGGCCCCTCCTGCCCCGTCAGCTGCCTCTAATCTGGGCACCAGCCACGGGAAGCGCCTGGCAGCTGCTGCCCGCGTGGCTGTCGCCTGTGGTCACCCGGGGCCAGCGCCGCTTCCTCTATTTTGCTGCCCTTCTATTCTGGGGCGGCGGAGCTGCTGGCTCTGCTGGCACGGAGGGCTGGGGAAGGGCTGGGGAACCAGAATCGCCCGCCCGCGCTGCCCCCTGACACGTCTCTGCCTCCTCTCTCTCTCTTGCAGGTTTTCTGTACAGCTTTGAAGCGAAAAGGTCCATTTTAAACCAACAGTATCTAGCAGCATTGCGCCAAATTGCCGTAGTATTTCTGACTAACTGGAATACCATGGCCCCTTTCCTCATAATCAGTTCATGCAGTGTGCTGTTCCCTTGGGTTCTTTACTTTTTGCCATATCTGCCTGTAAGTCGAGCTGTCGCAGACACCACCCGAGCAGCGAGTCGCCCCGGCCCAGAGGAGGCCCGGAGCCCGCGGGGGGCTCACGCGGGCAGCGCAGCGCAGCGCAGGGCGGGCACGCG
>NW_020455480.1:307118-309910 GCF_003342845.1 Nothoprocta perdicaria
GCGCCGCTCCCGCCCGGCCTCCGCTGGGCCTGGGGCGCGAGGCCGCCCCCGCCGCGCGCCCTCCGCCCCTCCCACGCGCCACGCAACTCGTTTCTCTGTTTTCTTTTTTCCCGGCTTAACGTAGGGAAGTCAGCTTTTTTTTGTTGTTGTTCCTCAGCTTTTCCTCCTGATCACGTAGGAATTGTTTTTTTGGTAAATGTTGTTTTATTATTATTGTTATTAATAAAAGGCAAAAGGAATTTCTGTTTGAGAGAAATTTTTAACTAGATTCTGTTCTATATGAATTGTGACTTGCACCTTCTGTTCAAAGTACTTTATTTCCTTCAATGACATTGTACCTGTGAGTGGATTTCTCTGGTGCCGGTGGCGACGGCGGTGCCCTGCCCGGGGGTGCCGGCGCGTGCGGCTCGCGCCCTGCCCTGCCCTGCTCCGGGCCCGCCGCGCTGCCGGCGCGGCCGCTGCACAAGGACAGCGAGGAAGCGCGAGGGGCCACGGGCCAGGCGCCGCTGCTGGCGGAGCCGCGTGTCCGGAGCCACGGGGCGGCCGCAGCCTGCGCGGTGCCACGGAGCCCCACGGTGCCCGCGGCGCCGAGTCCCGCGGCGCGGAGCCCTCGCCTCGCTCCTGCCCGTGAACCAGGGCAGCGCCGAGGGCCTTCGCCCCGCGCCGGGCGGGCTGCCCCGCTCGCAGTGCCCGCACGCTGCCGCGCCACGGGGCCCCGCTCAGCGGGCCATGTCACAGCACCACACTTCCTTATCATGGCTTTGTATTGTAGTAATCAATACGCGCAGTATATGTTGAATGTATATTAATATACTTTGCTATTATTTCTGTTTTTTGGAAATGTCAGAAGTATTTTTTCTCCCTCATTTATGTTGGACTTGAGAGAAAAAAAGAAAAAACAAGGTTCCGTAAAACCTTCAGTCCAATTTTCTGTGGGTCACTTGCAACTAGTCGGTTAGCTGGACAGCGGGATCATGACAAATAAAACCATGATTGCGATGGGCTCTGCCTGGCGTGTGCCTCGTTGCTCAGCTCCGCGGGGCGCAGGGGCCGGCACCACACGCGGGCGCAGGGCAGCGCAGGGCGGCGCCGCCGGGACCCGCGGCCACTGCCCCATGTGCCAGGGGCCTCCTTGGGGCTGCAGGACACAGCCCTCGCCCTGGGGCGCCTCTCCCTGCGCCGCCGTGCCCACGCGGGGAGGCTGCCCCCGCCGGCTCCACGCACGTGCCCCTTGCGGGGCGCACGAGGGCCCCTGTGCGCGGCGGCGGGCTCCGCACGGAGCGGGGGGCCGGGGCGCCGCGGGCCCCGAGCACCGGCCAGGCGGGCGGCCAGGGCCGGGGCTGCCGAGGGGCCCCGGCGGGGCCGCCGCGGCGCAGGAATCTGGGTCAGCGGCGCGTAAACAGGCGGCTTGGCGGGCGCGCGAGCCGCGGCCCGCGGGGAGTTCCTGTTTGCGCCGCCGCGCTGCCAAGTGGGCGCTGCCGGCGTGCGCGATCCTTGACCCCTGCGCGCCAGCCCCGCGCGCGGAGCGATCCCTGCCCCGCGCCGCGGCCTTATCTCCGCGGGCTGCCCCTCCTGCATAAATAGCGGCGGCGCGAGGCGGCCGCTCACACGGGGCAGCGGCAGCAGCGGCAGCAGCAGCAGCAGCAGAGCGAGCCGGTAAGCGCCCACGCTCGCCTCCGGCCGCGGCTGTCCCGGGGCGCCCGCTCTCCTGCGGCCCCGCGGAGCAGCCGCCCGCACCGACCGCGTCCCCTCTGCCCGCAGGTCCAGCCCGACGATGAGAGCCGCGGTGGTGGCCCTGGCCCTGGTGCTCCTGACGGGTAGGTGGCAGCGTGGCGGCGGACACGGGGCGCCGGCGGGCGCGCGGTGCTCAGCGCGGCGCTCTCTCCGCAGGCACGCAGGCACGGTCCTTCTGGCAGCACGATGAGCCCCAGGAGCCCCTGGACCGCCTCCGCGACATGGTGGAGGTCTACCTGGAGACGGTGAAGGCCAGCAGCAAGGATGCCATCGCGCAGTTCGAGGCCTCCGCCGTGGGCAAGCAGCTCGAGTAAGTGTTGCTGGCGCGCGGCCGCGTGTGCCCTGCGTGCCCTGCGTGCCCTGCGTGCCCCGCGTGCCCCTCGTGACCGCGGCCGCCGCTCTCCGCAGCCTGAAGCTCGCCGACAACCTGGACACGCTGAGCGCGGCGGCCGCCAAGCTGCGTGAGGACATGGCACCCTACTACAAGGAGATGCGCGAGATGTGGCTGAAGGACACGGAGGCGCTGCGCCAGGAGCTCAGCAAGGACCTGGAGGAGGTCAAGGAGAAGATCCGGCCCTTCCTGGAGCAGTTCTCGCAGAAGTGGACGGAGGAGGTGGAGCAGTACCGGCAGCGGCTGGCGCCCGTGGCGCAGGAGCTCAAGGAGCTCACCAAGCAGAAGGTGGAGCTCATGCAGGAGAAGCTGACGCCCGTGGCCGAGGAGGCGCGCGACCGCCTGCGCGCGCACGTGGAGGAGCTGCGCAAGAACCTGGCGCCCTTCAGCGACGAGCTGCGCCAGAAGCTGAGCCAGAAGCTCGAGGAGATCCGCGAGAAGGGCATCCCGCAGGCCGCCGAGTACCAGGCCAAGGTGGTGGAGCAGCTGAGCAACCTGCGCGAGAAGGTGTCGCCCCTGGTGCAGGACTTCAAGGAGCGCCTCACGCCCTACGCCGAGACCCTCAAGACGCGCTTCATCAACTTCCTGGACGAGCTCCAGAAGAACGTGGCGTGAGCCGCCCGCGCCACCGCCAGCGCCAGCGCCTGCGCCTCCGCGGGGGTCCTGC